>NC_143575.1:17568589-17872859 GCF_048544385.1 Mastigoproctus giganteus
CCTAAACCTTGAACAATATTTCTTAGTTGGTATGTAAAGCCTAGTAGCTTCCAAGATAAGTTCTTTGAATGCTTCCCATTTTGAATTTGCTGTTGGTAACATCATCAGTTGGTCCCTCTGTATAGAATTTAAATACTATCTTAGTCCATTGTAGTCGCCTTTACGGAAGCAATAACCCTTCCCTTTACCCCTAATGGCAGTTACCTCTTTGAGTAAATCCCACTTCAGCACACTGTGATCACTGCCACCTAGTGGTTCATTTATCTGCAGATTCTTAATGCATGAAGAATCTCTGCTGATAATCAAATCAAATCAAGAGTATTACTCCCTCTAGTTGCCTCCCGAACATGCTGATGTAGAAAACAATCATCCAATAAATCCACAAAAGCCCTGCTAGTGTGTGAGTAACCAGCCCCCAAATTCCAGTCAATATCTGGGAAATTAAAATCTCCCATTATAAGACTCTCTGATTTACTGGCCCACTCTATTTACCTGTACAGTTTCTTATTATACTCATCAGAGTCATTAGGCCTATAGCACACTCCTACTCTCACTTTTGATCTCCCAATGCTTATGTCACACCAAACTGACTCGACACTGCACTGTCCAGCGATGTCGACTGGCTTCACTTCCTTGGTTTTTATGTGTTTCTTAACTAATACATAACCCCTCCCCCCTTCCTATCCTGTCTATCCTTTCTGTAGACGTTGTACTCCCCAAATTCCAGTTCTGCATCCCTTATATCTGTGTGACACCACGTCTCTGATATCCCAACAATATCTGCCTTTGATGTTTTGAGCAATACCTCAAATTCATCAAATTTATTACTAAATTCCTAGCATTGGTGTACACGCAAGTATACCTGCACCTGTTTCTATTCTTAGCTACCCTAACACAACCCATGTGTTTACTTGTACCGCAATGGCTCCCAGCAGTCTCTGAAATATCATGCATCTTGTTTTTCAGGCTTCTGCTCATTCTAATAGAAGCAGTGCAAGAATCTCTTTCACCTCTGCCAGTGGCTACTGTCAATCTATTGGTCTTTGTCTCCCCCCAAGCTAGCAGTTTTCTGACCCACCTAACACTGCCTATATAGCATCAGCAAATATTCTTGCACCCTCTCTATTTAAGTGTATCCCATCCCTGTAGAAGCAATCTCTGCCGTTAACAAGTACAGTCCAGGCTGAAAAAAATTCTACCCCTTGGGCCTTGCACAATCTTTCCAGGGCCGAATTGATCGACAAGGCTCTCATCATATACTCCCTCCTATCGTGTTTGGGCAGAATTGCAGACACTTTCAAATTCAACCCTAATTCTCGGCTTTTGTTCAACAGTGACCTGTACTTGTTAAGTAATTCTGCCGGTCTCCTACTCTTAATATCATTAGTGCCAACGTTTTACAGCTATATCACTTTTGTGCCCTTAAAAGATGATATTCGCTCTACGTCATCAACCTTTGCCCCTTTATATGTATCCCATGCATTTTTCTTCTCTGTCACATGTCTAATTAGTTCATCTGACATCCATTTAGGCCTAAATCTTGAACAATATTTCTTATTTGGTATGAAAAGCCTAGTAGTTTCCAAGATTATTCTGGATGCACTTCCTTAAATTTTATGTGTTTCTTAACTAACAGTGTAATCCCTCCTCCCTTCCTGTCCTGTCTCCTTTCTGTACACATTGTACTCCCCAAATTCCACTTCTGCACTGCTTATGTTTATACCACGTCTCTGATATCCCAACAATATCTGCCTTTGATGTCTTGACTAGTACTTCAAGCTCATCAAATTTATTACCTATACTTTTATTATACATGTACACATGCACCTGTTTCTACTCTTAGTTACCCTAACACAGCCCATGTATTTACTTGTTCCACTATGACTCCCAGCAGTCCTGAAAATCTCCATTGCCTCAATTTCCAGGCTGCTGCTCAATTGCATTTCAACAGAAGCAGTGCAAGAATAACTTTCTCCTCTGCCAGCAGCTACTATTAATCTATTAGTCTGTGTATCCTCCCAAGCTAGTAGTTTTCCAACCCACCTAACTCTGCCTCGATGGCATCAGCAAATATTCTTGCACCCTTTCGATTTAAGTGTATCCCATCCCTGTAGAAGCAGTCTCTCCTGTTAACAAGCACAGAACAGGCTGAGAAAAATTCTACCCCTTGAGCTTTGCACAATCTGTCCAGGGCCGAATTGATTGACAAGGTTCTCATCATATACTCCCTCCTTTCATGTCTGGGCAGAATTGCAGACACTTTCAAATTCAACCCTAACTCACAGCTTTTTTTCAGCATTGACTTGTACTTGTTAAGTAATTCCACTGGTCTCCTACTCTTAATATCATTAGTGCCAATGTGTACAACAATATCACCCTTTGTGCCCTTAAAATATGATATCTGCTCTACAACATCATCAACCTTTGCCCTTGGTCCTGTTCCACCTATTTATTACCTATACTTTTATTATACATGTACACATGCACCTGTTTCTATGTTTTTTTCTATGTTTTATTCTTTTTGCACAATATGTTCCTCATTTCCCTGACAATCAAGTCACCGACAACAACTAGTTCCTTTGGGACCAGCACATTCTGCCTTAGGGGTTGCCACTGTTTTGCATGATGTTCAAGTGCAAGCTCTCGCATTGATGTGGGCAGTTGAGAGCTTGATGGGCCCTCAATTTAAATCCTTCGAGGGCATCCACCCTGTCTTTCAAGCTCTCATATAGGCCCATAACAATGCTGAGTTGGTGCCTGATTTCCTCACACTCTTTACATCGCGTGCGCGCGCGCACACGCACACACACACACACACACACACACACACACACACACACACACACACACACTCCCCTTGGCAATATCATGTCCCGTTCCTGATTGCTCCACAAACATCAAACAAGTATTGCATTTCAAAAGACTGTGATTCAGAGGACAACCGTCCCCCTTAGTTCTCCCCTGAGCCACAGCACTCCCATTAGTTTGAGCCTTTTGCTTTGCTGCTCTGCTCTGAGTCATGATTTCTATTCAATTTCAAATAAAATTCCAATACAAAATATAACCCTAAACTTATATCCCAATGCAATTATAACACTATATATATTTCAGTATCAAATATTATGTCCAAGTTACGTTATATCATTTTCTTATCTCCTGTCAAGTTATATGTATTCATTTATAATGTTACGTTTGCAAAAACTGGGTCGTTATATGTATTTAGTTAAAAAAGTACAATTAATTTGACAATGAAATTTAATACGATTAGTAAATTTTACTGATTAATTGATACTACTATACTCGCTATCTAGTTTTCTGTTAAACCTTATACTATCAAGTTCGGGGTACATGTTGTATCGTATAACAATGGCAGCAAGTTACAAACGGTAAATCGACAGACATGAGGTATTAATTACTTTCAAAATCGCACTATCTAAATTCAAAATAAACCACAGAGCTTGACTAGGTCTATAAGCTACTTATAGAAAATAATTTAATTTAACAATGAAGTCAATAAACCGGCTAAATATAATTAAAAACTTAACGTTCACGGGAGCTGCAAAACTTGTCCAACACACGGATTAGATACCCTTACCGATGCTAAGTAATAACCTACAAAATCTCTATCTAAGTTCAAATTAAACTAAAGTATCGTTACTAGGAATATAAAGCAACTCTAGAAAATAAATTTATATGCCAATATAAGTAAATAAAAAAGTAAAAAATTAAGAAAACTTCTCTATTAGCTGGATCTGTAAAAACTTCGCCTGTTCACATGTACTCTCGTACCCAATACTCAGACATGAAAGAAAAGAAAATTACATGAAAATGAAGAGAAATATATAGTTTGTCATTTTGCAGTTATGCCCATGTCCAGCAGAGGTGCTGCTCTAAGAAAAATAGAAATAGTGGATTTTGTGGATGCAGAAAAGCACAATGTGTGTGTGTTTTGATTTCAGGAAACTAAGTAAATTATGCCAGTGTAGCAAAGTTTTATGCACATCAACAGGAATCCTCAAAGCAGAGCCTCTGTACAAACAGCAAAAAATTTGGTGCATGTTAAGAAAACTAGTAGACCTACTGTGAGCAATGAAACAGCAAAATGAGTGAGATAGGCTTGTCTCTGAAGTTGAAGTGCTAGCTGTGAATTATGTTTTCCATAGCAATTAATAAAGTACTACACTGAAATCTGCAACTAAAACTTTACAAATTACAGATGCTACAAGCAATCACAGATTGAAAAGTCATTCCATATTCACATGACTTGAAATGACAAAAACTTGACCATGCTGTTTTCAGTGATGGATGTGCCTTCTATGATACTGGAAAAATAGAGGTTTGAAAGGGATTTCAGAAGGCACCACCACAGTTCAACTCCCCTTAGCATTATTAGATGGTTGAAAATAATGAAAATACTGAAAGTTCACAGGATGAGGTTAGCACGTCTGAGAGAGACGAATCGGAGACTTCTAATTCACTGCTTCTTAGAGTATCTGGCAAATCCTCCTCCAAGAGAAAGAAGTCCAAGGGAAGGTCCAGAGCTTGTCCTCTGCGCTCCTCTTGCTCTCCACTTCCTGCACAGATGAATAATATTTGTATATCACCTTACATAGACCATAATTACTCAGCTTCCACCTTGGACCAAAGAATCTCTACACCAATAGCTGCCTCCATCCTCGAATCGATGGCAAACTCTACCTCAACCGCAGCCTTACCTGCAGCTCCAAACACTCCTGTAGCTGCTGCTTCTGAGACGCAAAACTCCTCAGGTGCTCACCAAACTCCATCAGCTATGCCACTTCAAACTGCCCCAGCAGATTTCTTGGCTACACAACTACCGTCTGCTCTGGACCAAGTGGTCTCATCTGGGATCCCACCATCCAGTATGCTTACCATTCCTGCACCACCTGTTCTGGCTGGCCTCTTTAATGAGGGAGACACCACCTCCTTCCATCAGATCATCTCAGTCTTGCACAGGAACTTGGTGGCACTCCTCAACCAAGACTCCATAAGATTCACCAAAGCCACTGGAAACTATGTCCAGGAGCTTTGGACAAGCCTAGAAACAATCACAACAGCTCTTCTAATTGAGAATGAGAAGCTAAAAGCTGTCAATGAAGAAATCAAGACAAGGTCTACAATACTGGAAAAGGCCTTAGACATCTGCGCTAAGCTTCCGCAGTCTTCACCCGAGCGGGAACTGGGCCTAACCACAGAACCTGAATCAACTACAGTGCCCTCTTATGCCGGTTCTGTATTTAAGAACCTTCCAACCTCTAAACTGGGTGCCTCCATCCAAGGGCATCCACCAGAGACCAGTCAACAAAACCCCCAGCATATAAGAAAGAGAACCCTGATAAAACAGCAGAATCTGGTCGTTATCACACCCATTAACTCCAAAGAATCACATACAAGTGAACAAATCAAGACCAAAATAATGACAGAGTTGAAAGATGATCTCAAATCTACGAAAATAAAAGCAATAAGAAAAACTAGAAATACAGGCATAGTGATCGAAACGGAAACTAAAAAAGAAGCTAACAAAATTATGGCCAATGCAAAAATAATGACAATGGGTCTAAAGGCAGAGCCGCCAAAAAAGTTGGGCCCTCTATCATCATTTTTGACCTCAGTGACAACCTGACCCCACAGCAACTCACTGAGGAACTATACTGTAGGAACTTGCAGGAGTACTTCCCAGACTTAGAGGCAGATGCCTTAATCACACCTAAATACTCAAAAAAAGTCAAAGGAGGAGGAGGCAAAAACTGGATTGTTCAAATCAACCCAATCGCCTGGAAGGTCCTTAACAATCAAGCAAGGGTCTACATAAACTGGGGCAGCCACCGCTTTCGCGAACATGTGGCTGTGCCTAAATGCTTCAAGTGTTGTAGGTTCGGCCACACCTCACACACTTGTATCCAGACAGTGCTAATGTACGGCCATTGTGCTGAAAAAGGCCACAAATTTAGCAGCTGTCCTAACAAAACCAAAGATCCTATTTGTGTGAAATGTAAAAGTTTCAAAATCGACTCAGCACATTCCATCAGAGACAGAATATGTCCAACATACATAAAAGCCAAGGGTCAGCACCAACAACGGATCGATTATGGGGAGACACCTTAAAAAATTTAACTTTGAAGAGGTAAAAATAATGCAAATCAACGCGCAGCGGACCCGGGCTGTGGTCGGCCAAATCAGGATTCGGGCAGAAGAGGACAACACGGATGTAATTATCCTGCAAGAGCCGTACACCCATAAGAACCAGGTCAGAGGCTATCCCTTGACCTACAAAGTCATCCAGGTGGAAGGGGAAACCCCCTGGGCAGCAATAGCTGTAAGAAACCCTGACATCACAGCCACAAAGATAACACAACTTTGCACAGCCTGGGCCGTATGTGCCCACATTATTACAGCGCTTGGAAACTTTTACGTCGTTGCCCTATACTGCCGTCCAGGAGAAGACATTATCAGGGCTATAAGATACCTTCAATGTGTACTAAATACTCTTCCTGGAGGGAGAATTATCGTTGGGGCAGATGTAAACTGCAGGTCTCCCGCGTGGTACAGCACAACACCAGACCGTCGAGGAGCAACAAACGGCCAAAGACTGGAGAACTACCTGGGTAACTCCCCTTTCGGAATCCTCAATCAGCCAAACAACCTCCCCACTTTCAGCAGCACCCTTTGGGAAGCCACCATTGACATTTCTCTTGCTACAAGAAACACAGCCAGCTATATCTCCGACTGGAAGGTCCAAGATGATTGGACGACCTCGGACCACCGAGCCATTACATTCAGGATCACAAAAAACTGTAATAGACAACCAATTTCCAGAGTAATGCAACATAAATATGCAATAGAAAAAACAAACTGGGACACGTTCAGGGGTGCCCTGCTGGAAATGGTGTGAAAACAGCAGCAGAAACTTCACCAAACCTTCTTCAAAGAGAGATTACCACCCTATTAACACAAGTCTGCAATGCCACAATTAAAAGGAAAAAACCTTCTCCGGGAGTGGTGCCCTGGTGGAATGAGGAGCTTCGAAGGATGAGAAAGGAGGTACAAGCCAAACGAAAAGCGTTCCAAAGGGCGAGAAGATCTTGGCCTGATGTGGAGGTCGAAGAGCTTAAACAAGTATATCGAACAGCAAGAAACGTGTATACAGAAAGAATAAAGAAATCAAAGCAGCAATCCTGGGAGCAACTTGTCTCTTACACGGGAAATTCTGACCCCTGGGGGGTGGTGTACAAAATCACCACAAACAAACTCCCCAGGGGGGAAGTGAACACCGCTACAGAAACCCCGCAGGGAAACCTAACCACCACCTGGAGGGACTCAGTCTCAAACATCTTAAACAACGTTTTTCCTCCAAACATTAATCCAACAACAACTGAGCAGCATGAGATCTGCAGAGAAAATGAAACCTATTGGACTGGACAAGTTGAACCGCAGTTCACACAGGAAGAACTCCTAGCCGCAGCAGCTCTTATCAAAGGGAAAAAATGTCCAGGGCCTGACTTGTTCGAGCCTGAGATTGTGAAGAAGGTTGTGGAGCTTTCCCCGGGGCTATTGCTGCACCTATTCAATCTCTGCCTACACACTAGCACCTTCCCTGATGACTGGAAAGTTGCAAATATGAAACTTATCCTTAAAAATCCGACAAAACCACCACATCTACCAAGTTCGTACAGGCCCATAGCCCTATTGTCCGTATGCAGCAAGCTCCTAGAGCGTCTCCTCCATGTACGGATCCAAAGCCACTATGAGAAAGCAAACCTAATATCTCCAAACCAATATAGTTTCAGACCAGGGTGTTCCACGGTTGATGCTCTACAGGCACTGCTCACTGAGGCCCACCAAGCAGACAGAAAATACTTCCTGATGATTACAATTGATTTCGCGGGAGCGTTCGACACCCTTTGGTGGCCGAGCGTCCTCCGCAGACTCAGGCAAGCAAATGTACCGGACAATTTGTTCAATATCACGAAAAGCTACCTCTCAAATAGGGTAATCACAGTAAATGCACCTTATCAGAAACTCACAAGACGGATACACCGTGGCTGCCCCCAGGGCTCGGTCCTGGGGCCGACCTTATGGAACATGGTGATGGACGAATTTCTATGCCTTGACCTCGGGGAGGTTCGTTCACAAGCCTTTGCTGATGATCTCATCCTGATGGTGACTGCAAATTCCAGGGCCCAGCTTGAGACATTGGCAAACCATGCACTCCAAATCCTCCAGGACTGGGCAAAAACACACTGCTTGACCATATCACCATCAAAAACAAACTCTCTGCTTCTTAAAGGAACTCTCTGTATTACAAGACCACCACAGATTAAAATTGGAAACAAGACCATAAAGTTGTCAGAGCAACTGAAATATCTTGGCATAGTACTAGATAGAAAACTCTCCTTCCAAGCTCATCTCAAATACATCAGAACCAAAGTGAGAAACTATACTGCCATGGTTGCTAGGATATCCCGTCGGGACTGGGGTCTCAGCAAGCGAACCCTCTCGTTGTATTACAAGGCTATCTTCATCCCTGTGATTACGTATGCAGCCGGAATTTGGTTTGGCAAGGCTGCGACTGCAGTAAACAGACGAATCCTGGATTCCACTCAACACACAGTCCTGCTCTCCATCTCTCGTGCCTGCTGCACTGTGAGTACTCACACCCTCCAGGTCCTGGTGGGGGCCCTCCCCCTCGACCTGGAGGTGGTGAGAAATGGAATGTTGTATCATCTGTCTAAGGGCGTGTCTTAGACCTGCTTGGGATTCGAGCTGAATCTTACCAACAACCAAAAATTTGAGAAGAGGAGACTTCAAGCACACATGCAGTGGGTGTGGCAGGACCGCTGGACAAATTCAACCAAGGGGGAAATCACCAGGAGATTCATCCCAGATGTTAGCAGAATCTATCCAAAATCCCCATTATGGTTTTCTCCAGGCCTGTATGCCACGTATTTGCTTACTGGCCATGGTTCAATAAAGGCAAAACTAACAACCTTTGGCCTAGAAGAGGACTCAACATGCACCTGTGGAGGAATTGAGGACTGGGATCACCTCATGCACGAGTGCCCCCTCTACGATGACCTCCGCTGCCAGCTTATCACAAAGTTGACTTATATACCAAAAGGCAAAGAAAACCACTTACTGGATACTAAGGAAGAGTATCAAGCTCTCACCAACTATGCACAGCAGCTTTTCTTGAAGAGAAGACAACTAATTGCAGCAACATGATAACCCTCTACTAAATGAACCCAGGGACCCTGATGGTACTGGAACCAGGCAGCTAAACTTAACCAGCATTACCATCATTGGTGTGAACTACTATACATTCTCCAAAATGTCACCCACCAAAGATAACTACCTTTGAATAGAGACAACCCACAAATTAAGACAATCTAAGAAAGACAAAAGGTTCTTATTCTTCTGGACTTGTCTCTCATGGATGTGACCAATAAGACAACCTCCTAGATAAAGACTGACAACGCCACCGGCATGCCATTAGATGTCAACTAGCATTCCGAACCATGTACCCTAACTTGGTTCACTTTAATACCCCCTCCCCTGGTAGGGAGAGGGAGGGGACGGGTTTCTGTCTCCTCCCCCTCCCTGCTACACCCTTTTTTTCTCCTGGTGGGGCCAGTCTCCACTGACCTTTCTGGGGTTGCCTTCCCTATCATCCCCATATTTCTATCTGTCCCCCCCCTTCCTCAGTCTTCGCCCCTACTCTAAATATGCATTTTATTCTATTTTATTTTTATTTTATTATAATTTTTATTTATTATTATTATTTTTTTATTTTTTTTATTTTTTTTATTATTTTATTTATTTTTTTTATTATATTTCATTTTTTTATTTTTTTATTTTATTTATTTATTTATTTTTTTATTTTATTTATTTATTATTTATTTATTTATTTTTTATTTATTTACTGATTTTTTATTTTTATTATTATTTTTTTATTTTATTTATTTATTATTTATTTTTTTTTTATTTTATTTTTTTTTTTAGGCCCTTGCCACTGAAATCTTAGGAAATTAGGTGGCAGGACCTGCCAGAGTAATTACTTCTAATGCAATCCCTCTATGCCTGACCTGCCTCCTCGGGGTTAAGTGTGGGCAACGGGGGGTCCCACTAGGGGCCCAACGGCTAAAAGGTCAGAGGAACAACACAACATGACACTACACAACATAAACATGTACCTTACACTTTTTAAAATCTCTGGCCTTCACAGTGTTCTGTGTTTCACAAACAGAGTACACAACACGGAGATGGGGGAAACCCCTTGGGCCGTTAGACAATGAACACTTTACACTTTACTTTCCCCTTAGCATTAATATGATGTTCAATAAAGAATGATCGCAACTGTTCAAGAAAAACTATACTGCTCACTATTTCTAGGTGAGCTGCAGAATTTATGACCAAACCAAGCCGCATCACATAGCAACTGCACAGTTGATTCGTGCACACAGTGCAACTTTGGAAGTTGGTCAGGTTTATGCCCATTCAGTTTCATCTATGTAACAATGGATGTGACATACGAGAACAGTATGCTGCTCTCAAATTTTGTTTGTCTCAAGTAAACATCAGCTGAAGTATATGAAAATTTTAAGACTCTTATGGTGAATAGGTACCGCCACATAGCACAGTTCACAGGTAGTTTAGAATGTTTAAAGATGGATGTGATTCAGTCACAAAAATCGGCGGTCCTGGAACTTCAACCACTGCTGTCACCACAGAAACCATAAACACTACTTCTCTAATCATATAACAGCAAAGCCCAGAGACATTGAGAATATCAGTAGGAAGCATGCATGGTATTATCCATGACTATTTGCATATGACGCGTGTTTGTATATGCTGGGTTCCAAGGCCTGAGCAGCAGCAAGTTTGCATGGAGATTTGTCGTGAGTTGCAATAGATGGTTACTGAGGATGGTGACGTTGTGCACAAGGTGATAATGGCAGATAAAAAACATGGCTTCATCATTTCAAACCAGAGAGTAAGCAACAAAGCTTTGTCTGGAAGTTTATTGTCACTGCCAACACCAAAAAAAGCAAAAGTTATGGCTTCTGCAGAAAAGGTTATGGTATCTCTTTTTTTTAACATTCAAGAAATGGTTTACTAGCATGTTGTACTATGTCATACGACTGTTATGGGACCTTACTACAGAACTGCACTGCAAGCTTTGCGGGCAAGCAGGTGGGTGGATGCTGCATCCTGAAAATGTGAGACTTCATATTCTTCTTACTGTCATGGGGTACTTAGCCAGAATTAATATCAAATGTGTTCCTCATCTGCCCTGTAGCCCTGACCTTGCAATTTTTTTTATTTCCAAAGTTAAAGAAGGAGCTGTGAGGGAAAACGTTTCCATTCGTCAGAAGAAGCTGTAAAGACATCAGAGCCAATTATCAAACATATGGCAAAAAATGGCTTCTGCCATGTTTTTTATTGTACAAAAATGTACATTTCATCAAATGTGGCCTACTTAGGTCCGTACAGACTGGAGATGTGCAAACATATCCCCAATTCAAAAAGAGGGATCAAAAGGTGACATGAATAATTACAGAACTGTCTGTTCCAGGGAAAATAATGGAATCACTGGTTAAAGAAGTAATGCGGGACCATTTGAACAGGCATGCAATACTACAATCACAGCATGGATTTGTCAAGGGGGCAGTCTTATCTAACCAATCTCATAGGTTACTATGATGGCCAAGGAACTGGATGCAAAAAATAATTTTGACATCATATATCTGGATTTCAGGAAGGCTTTTGAAACTATTGCAAATAAAATACTGCTGTACAAACTGGAGCATTGTAGCCTCAAGGGCAAGCTGCTACTATGGAAAACAAGGATGGTTAAGTGGAAAAAGACAGAGTGGTTATCAACGGACACTACTTTTCATGGACTAATGTTATTAGTTGAGTCACCCAGGGTTCAGTGCTGGATCTATTGTTGTCTTCAATATTCATCAATGAGACTGATGTAGGTATATCAGGCTTAATGTCAAAGTTTGCAGATGACTCAACGGTTGGGAGGGTGGTTAACATTTATAATCAGGGTGAGCTACAAGATCTAATAAAATTGGATCAATGGGCCAAGAAATGGCAGTTGAAGTTTAACATTGACAAATGCAAGGTTCTGCATGTGGGTAGCAGTAATCCCAAAGTAACTTATCAACTGTATGGTAAGTTACTCTGGGATTACTTTTTCATTTTCCACTACACTCGAGGTAGTGGAAAATGAAAAAGACTGGAGGTAATTGTGCATTCAGATATGAAATTCTTTGAGCAGTGCAGACATGCTGCCAGCACAGCTCATGGGGTTTTGTCAATGATATATAGAAAGTCTGCTGACAGGGATAAGGAGGGATGATTATCCCTTTGTACAAGGCCATGGTTAGGCTACATCTTGAGTACTGTATACAGGTTTGGAGGCCTCACTTTAGGAAGGATGTAGATCAGATGGAACAGGTGCAGAGAAGGGCAACCAGATTGGTGAAGGGAATAAAAGAATGCACTTACCTAGAAAGGCTTCAGTTCTGCAAATTGCAGCATCTGGACACTAGGCACCTGCATGGTGATCTGATTGAGGTGTTTAAAGCCTTGAATCGATTGGCCTGAATGTGAATGGCATTCTTCCTCTTGCTGAGACTACACACATGAGGGGACATAAATATAAGTTGAGGAAGGTTGGTAGCAGGACAGATGTGCAGAAGTTTGCCTTTGGGCTTCCATCTGTTGTTGTTGTGGAAATGGATGGTTTGAATAAATTCAAGGAAGAACTAGACAAATTCTTGGAGGGGGTATGGATGGATGAAGTGTGTAGGTTTTTTTTGTTTTTTTTTTTTTCTGCTGATGCTATATAAACTTGCTTTCTTGTATCATTTGCCACTACTGCTACTTCATACAGGGACCAGTAATCCCAGATTAGCATACCAGTTGCGTGATACCATGCTAAGGGCAGTGAAGAATAAAAAATTCCTGGTGGTAATTATGCAGTCAGATATGAAGTTCTCTGGGCAATACAGAAAGGTTACCAGGACAGCTTATGGAGTTTTGTCAATGATATACAGGAATTTTGCTAGCAGGGATAATATTATACTTGTATAATATTAATAATATAATTAATAATAATATTAATAATATAATAATGTATAATAATATTATACTTGTATATGGCAATGGTTAGGCCACATCTTGAATACTGCATACAGGTCTGGAAGCCTCATTTTATGAAGAACATGAATCTGTTGGAATGGATGCAAAGAAAAGAAATAAAATTAGTGAGGGGAGAAAAAGGGTGCTCCTACCAGGAAAGGCTTTGGTTTTGCAAATTGCAGCATCTGGAGATACTAGTGCCTGCAAGGAGATCTGATTGAGGAGTTTAAGGTGCCGAATGGATTGAGTAAGCTCAATACTAATGGAATCCTTCCTCTTGCTCAGACTATACACATGAGGGAGGCATAAATTTGAATTCAGAAAAGGTGGTTACAGGGCAGACGTGCAGAAATTTGCCTTCAGTCAGCGGGTGGTTGATTGATGGAACAAATTGCCATATAGTGCTGTAGGGGTGGTTCATTTGAATAACTTCAAGGAAGAACTAGATAAACTACGTCTTCTTTCATCTTCTCAACCTTCAACCCACACACAGTAATAAGTGCTATAGGTTCTAATATTTTTTGTATTTAGGGTTATCATAAAAAAAAAAAAAACTGTTAGGAATGGACAAGTGAAAAGGTTAAGCATTAGCTTTTTTTTTTGCTCATGCTGTATAAGTTTGCTTTCTAATCAAATGGAAATAAGATATGGGAAATAAGCTTAGCTTCGGAATAACTGTAAAGAATAACATTTTCATACTAATTTATGTAGCTATGGAATCCAAAACTTACAGGACCCTAATACAGCCCAATACAACCAAGTTTGGTTTGTTTGGTTCTTTTTAAGGAGCATTAGCAACTAAGGCCATATTGCTCCGGGATATGTGGTGGTCATTCCCTGACCTTTCCGCATCCTCCGTATTTGGTGGTGACGGGCTCGAACCCCGGTTTAATCAAGAAGTGTGTGCTACGCATTGCTGCTCCTTCCCACCTGGCTATGGAGGTGGCAATACAACCAAGTGGTCAAGTGTGAGAGTGCAGAAGTAGATGTTTGATTGGACCGTAGTTCAAGCCTATATGAATGCTAAATATGGTTAACAACTGTATTCACCGTTGAAAAAAATTAACAGTCAGTTGCTATGACAGAAGGTGGCTGCTGGTCAGACATGCAAAAACTTGCCCTCATCCAGCGGGTGGTTGATTGATGGAACAAACTCCCATCTAGTGCTGTGGGAGTGGTTAGTATATAAACAAGAACATATGTGACATCATTTTGATTGAAGTTACATTTGTATGTGTGAAGTGCTAATTATGTAGCTGAGTGGTTCCTTATTTCCTGTTTATGCTATACCATAAATTTAATTGCTTATAAACATGTTTCATTTAGTAGTGTAGGATCCTTATGAGAAATTGGAAATTTTTAATTCTTTTTTTTAACTTATGTGAAATACTGTTGTTGAATGTTGAACACATACAGTAAAATCTCTAGTAGTGATCACCACCTTAAAACAATCGCCTCTGTAGGTGACCAAAATTTGATGGAAAAGTCTAAAAAGATACCATATTCATGCTAGTTATCCTCTCTAAGTTGACCATTAAACCACCTAACACCCTCTCTTTGCAACCACTATTCTCATAACTGAGTTGATGAAAAGGTTGGTTTAGAGGTAAAATTTGAGGGATTTTTCTAGGTATAAGGGGTGGGTGAAGCTGTTAACTATTGTTTCTGATGCCATTGATTATCTTATTGTTACTAAGTACATATTGGATGGCCATATTGTTCACTGAGGGCACATGTAAATTGCACTATAAGCAATAGGAGGTCTTTTAAATTGCAGCATGAACAGAAATGTCATCAAAAATTAGACAACTATCAATGAGGATTAACTAGACTGTATTGCCCATTATTCACATCTCTTCTTTCAAGGCATTAATTTGAGGAGTCTATTAGGCTAAAGGTAGGAAAGTAATATCGTAATGCAAAAAGTGTTCAAACAAAACAGATGACTTTAAAAGATTATCTTGATCAATATAATTAAATTGCTTTTTAATGTTATAAGTACAAATCATTTTTTAATGTTGTAAGTGCAGATGCATAAATAAATAGTAATTGTCAAAAACATTTAATTGACTCCTTACAATATTAAAAAAATATCTGTACATTATTTAAGCCCAATTTTTGTAAAAAATTCCCATAGTAAAATCAATTACTTAAAAAAAAAAAAAATAAATAATGCAGCAATATGATCACCTCCCAAAAATTTTTTGTCAGAATGTTAGGTGGCCAAGTTTTACTGTATTTATTTCAAAGTACAGCATTATTCAAACAAACAAACAAACAAAAAATCTAAAGTAATGTTGAATTTGCCATTTAAAATCATTTGCCATCATATGCCTCTATGCATTAGTAGAGGCATATGATGGAAGAAAACAAGCTTATATAGCATCAGTCAAAAAAAAAAAAAAAAAAAAAAAACGTTCCCATTTCACATAGCCATTCGCTTCAAAAGCTTGTACAGTTCTTCCTTGAATTTATTTAAGCTATCAACTTCCACAACTACAAAAGTTTGTTCCAGCAATCAACCAATCTCTAGCTCAGCATTTCCCAAATGTTTTTAGTCATGGAACACTTTTCATCTCACATCATATTCATGGAATACTTACGAAACACAAGTTTAGTGGAAGCCAAAGAACTGTTTGCTAATATTTTATTACATACGCTGCACTGTGCATCAGGAACATCTTTATTTCCAACACATATAAAGCCAAAATTCAAAAACTGTCATCATACTTTCGTTTTGGTCTTTTATTAATTGGTTTCTGTTTTTTCACTTTGGATTTTTGGGGGAACAAAAGGCTGCGATTGTTCATCCTCACTTTGAGGTGTGACAATATTGTGTTCGTTTTCAACGACCACAGTTGCAATACTAGAAGTACTGTACTTGCTTCTCATTTTAAAGTTCCTTTTTTCAACCAAAATCCATGGTCACATATTTTAATAATAATATTTCGAAATACTAATAATTATCAAAAAAAAAATGCATGCAGTTTGTGAGTTTAGGGAAGGGGGGTTAGACAATTTATGAATTTAGTTATGATATCAGTTTGCTTTCACCTTTCCTTCAGCCTGTATACTCCAGGCTAAATCACATATGAATGGCATATTAGATCACTACATTGCTACTTTCATAGATGTCATTACCTCTATGCAAAAGCCTGCCAAAATAAAGTATTCCGTGGTCTAATTGATTATTAGTCTATGCCAGTATATTAATAACCGAAAAAAAAAATTATGTTAAATATTATAATGATACAAGTGTTGTATGCTACAAATATGCAAATTTTATTTTATATTTTTAATTACGATTTTTCACGGAACACTTGTTCACATCTCACAAAACACTAGTGTTCTGCAGAGCACAGTTTGGGAAATTTTGCTCTGGCTAAAGGCAAATTTCTGCACATCTATTCTACAACTTGTCTTTCCTCAATTTGAATTTATGCCCCCTTAGGTGTGTAATCTGAGCAAGAGGAAATAAAGTATGATTACAATAAAAACACTTGCTAAATAGTTCTTTCAGTCACTGTTGTGAACTCATATCAAAAAATTGAAGGCAAAAAAAAACTGGGTAAATTTTCTTTCTGTCCACAACATAGTTAGCATATAACTCAGGTGTTGAAATTGTGGCCATCATATCAAGGTTGCACTGTATGTATAAGTATATATAATGATTTACTGTCATTTTGTGTTTTCTTCTTTTATTCTTTAATTTATTATATTATTTATTCAAGTTAATTTACTAGTAAAAGTGTGTCTATGTACAACACACACATTGATAAGCAAACTTCGATAAATAATATAATAGTGAATTTTGCTTAACCAACTGCTTTTTTTCTCTATGGGGAAGTTGTTCCCTATCATCGGCATACTTCTGAAATTAATGAAAGCCAATTTTAAAAAAAAAAAAAAAAAAAATTGACCAGTGGTTGTATGGGATGTTCACTTTTCAGTATGCAAGTTTAGTTTGCCAGCTGTATAACTAGTTTTGCCACAACTCCTCATACTAACCATGATTTTTTTTTTTTGAAATCAACCCTAGTTGTAAATGTTTTTACAACTAGGGAAATATAATGGATAATTTTTTTTCATGATAAAATTTTAATATTGTGAATAAAAAAATTTATGGAGGAAAATTAAAAAATTTAATGGAGGAAAAATAAAAAAATTTATGGAGGAAAAATAAAAAAATTAATGGAGGAAAGTTGTTTTCTTTAAATAAAATCAATTTACTTTAATTTCAGAAGTGCACCAATGACGTTTTGAGACTAAACTAAGGATGGGAAACAACTTTCCCATTGAAAAAAAAGTAGTTGATTATAAAAAACTTAAATTTTGAAATCATAAAATCTAAATGGTAACACTTAGTTGAATTATAAACATCAAATTCAAAAATCAGTTCAAATATAACAAAAAAGGTCCAGAAAAGAAATAGCCTAAACCTAAAGTATGCCTATAGGCAAATATGAGGCAATGAGGATAATGAGGCAAATAGCCTAAACCTAAAGTATGCCTATATTCACACTTTAATATGAAAACTAGGAGAAATTGAACAGATTTTACATTCTAGTTTGAACAAATTATCTTAAATAATTTGTTCAAGCTAGCATTTTTAACAACTTTATATATTTGTTCACATAGTTTGTCCCATGATCAAATCAAAATAGATAAGTAAAAAACAGACATACATCTGATAACAATTCTCCAATCATTCCATTCCACTTTTTACTTCCTCCCACTTCTCTTTGACTACCATACTTTCCATCTTTAACAAGGTTGATTTCATACTTGAAATTAAGCTCCTCTGCAAGAGACTCAATAAGATCTACAATATATCCCTCAAACCTTTCATTCCCGGTTTTCCCACGTTTCTCTATTAAATATGGCACAGCCTAGAAAAATAAACAATTACATTGTGTTGAAACACTTACTTTGTATAAATACTTTTTTTTTCACTTAACTAAATAGCTTTGTTATGTAAGATATTCAATATATTTTAACAAAGCATTTTTCATCAAATAATAGAGATAGTAATAATTCAAATTGAGTACATAGTCAATTTAATTTTATGGGATATTTCTGAATAGAAAACATCTCAAATGTGAATAATTTAACAAGTTGATTTTAAAATGAATAAACAGAAAAGACAATTAATGGAGGAACAACAAGCCTCCAGTCTTGTAATTGCAGAACTCATCTATCCGAATAATTTGAAGGGCCTTAAAAGCAATATTTGTTGAAAAGGAAGTTAATTTTATTTGAAAGCAGATCACTAAAATCTTGTATGCATATCCATCTTCTGAAGAGAATAGCAATTATAGTATGTTTGAGCTTGAAAAAAATAAAATAAATGAAAATGGGAGGCAAGTTCTTGCATGCAGATACATGAACATGGTGAAACAACAGGCATATTATGCATATGTGCTAACATACCTAAAAAATGCTGTCAAAACTAACTTGACACATGTGCAGTCAGATTCCAGATAATATGGTTAACAGTATTGCCAAGCTTCTCAATGAAATTTCTTCTTCCAAATTTATGAAATTTGTGGCTTTACTGAATTACACTCATAAAACAGGCATGCTATCTACTTTATAAAATTCAGGAGGTTGCATATTTGACTGAAAGTAGAGGAACTTCAATTACAGCTAATTCAAAGCATATTAGTATTAGCAAATGATGCAAACTTATACGGCATCAGCCAAAAAAAAAATCCCTTCCCACATTACATCACCCAATAAGAAACACAAATTGCTGTTATATGAAAAAATACCTAATTGAAAAAAAAAAAAAAAAAAAAAAATCACAAAATTTTCATTGCAGCCCCCTTAAAATCATTCATCCTGCTAGTGATAACCAAGATTATTGTGTTTTGTGCATTTGTCATTCTCCCCTCTCACATGGATAGGTCACTGCAGAGTAAGAATCTGAGCAAGTTTTGTTAAAAATCTGGAATGGGTCTATTGGCCTTGTTTTACTAAACACATTTACTGTTTAGTGAATGTTGTAAATTCTAGATTGTTGTTTGTAAACAACAGCAACTTTCATCTACTGGTAATTTCTTATGCCAGGTGAAATAAAATTAAATAATCTAGGTGTCTTTCAAAGGGACAATCCAGGTCATCATCTATGGTGGGAAAAGGTTGTATTTGTCAAAAGTGTTCACAACACAGGGACTTTGGTGAAGCAACTTTAAGAAAAACTTTTAGCTTTATCCCCTCAAAATATACCATACAGTATATTTTAAATTATTTTCCTTTTACTACACCAACATATTGTATATTTACTGTATGCACGATATTTACTGCACTTCTCCATATAGTATGTTACCTTTCTTTTGGCAAAAAATAAAATAAGGACTATACTCAGTGGCGAGCTGTGAATATTTTAACAATGGGCTTGCACTTTTGCTGACTTTTTGATGTGAAAATCCTTTGGGGGGGGGGGGTACCTATCGAGTAAATCTGATCGGTCACGGAAGTGACGTCATCCGCGGCAGCTTCCAGAGGCACTTCCCACGCTCACACCACTAATCTGTGCAGATCACTCACTAGTAGTACGATTAGAGCACATGACGCATTTTTTGTGATCAGTACGATATCTGGAGTTCTAACTTTTTAGAATTTTTGAATAGCATGACGTCACAATCATACTTCCTGCAGTTACTACTGCAGTAAGTATGATTGCAAGTATTTGTCATATGACTGCAACAATACAAAAATTTGTCAACAATTTCTTTTTTCGTCTCGCATTTTCGTTACATTCCATTGTTAGGTTCCTAAAACAGCCACGTATGTTGTTTCAACTAAAAGATCAGGTACTTCAATTGACACTGTTTTCAGAGATATTTAGACAATTCAGTAGCAAGTATACGTCTCTTACTTTAGTTATCATAAATCCACTGTATCTTGTCTTCCAGAAATTATGAAAATTTGTGAATGATCAATAAAATATTTACAATACAAAAGCTCTTTTATTTCATAATCAATATATACAAATTAAAATATCTAAAAGAAACGCGAATGATGTTTCACATAAAACCATCTACGTGCTAAGCGGATGTGAAATTTTTTTATTCTTTTTTTTACAACTAGGGAAATATAATGGATAATTTTTTTTCATGATAAAATTTTAATATTGCGAATAAAAAAATAACACGAAAATATTTCCCATATCACAAACAACAAACTATCACAAAACATTCTAGAATATAGAAACAAATATTACATAAAAAAACAAACTGTTCTAGAAAAGGTACACAAAAATTACAGATTACGTGAAAAAAATTATTACACAAATATTCAGGAAAAATTTATTTTAAAAATTGCCATATAGAAATTACTTTGTTAATATTTGTTGTTGACCTGCTTTGCTCAACAGCTGAGTGATGATTACAGAGGAATGATGTAACGATCTGGATCAAATTGAAGCAATGGTTTTCCATAATAGAAATTAGATGTATGGTCATCATATCTGCAACATGCTTGTTATTTTAGATGTTATTTTTATTATTACAATATTATTCATTATGATGAAAGCTTGCTCAATTTTGGCACTGCTAATCGCAATGGGAATTTCACTCAATTTTAAAGATAAACAGTCTTCGACAAAATCTCTAAAATCATTAATTTTTATTTCATATATTATTAGAAAACTTAAAATTCTTATTCGTTTTTCATGCTATGGAGACAAAGGTTCTTCCATATTCCATGATTTCGGGTAACATATGTTTAAAATTTCTTTCAATTCCTCATCCTCGATGAGGAATTGAAAGAAATTTTAAACATATCATTACATCGATGATATAATGATATGTTTAAATGATATCATTATTTTCTTTATTTAATTTAAAATTACTCTGTTGCATTAATCCTTTAAGGATAAAACAATGCAGTTTAATAACTTGTCACAAGGTAATTTTTTAAATGTGTTCTTACCTTCGATTTCGATTCCTTCAAATTCTTTCGACCTTCAACATGCTCTCAAATTTATAGCTTCATGATTTCCTTCAGAATTTTTCAAATTAGCAATAGCATTGATAGTTTGAAAATTAATTTATATGCTTTTACTATAGTAATGCTGCGACTTGACTTGGTAAAGCTTCTGGAAGGTAAGAGAGCTCCTGCAGGTGTCGATCATTACTGCTAAATCATTAAGAAATTCCAGATTTAAAAATCAGTTTAATAATCCCGAATATTTAACTTCTGATTCAAAATGGTTGCACAAAGCGGGATAATTCCTCTAAACCGCAATTGTCATCTGCAAGCTACAAGCTGCCCATCTGGGCCCGAACACAACAGACCTTTATAATTTCCACTTAAGTTCTTTATAAATCATCCTCAATCAATCACACTGGTTTTTTGGAGATTTGGTAATATAATACATACAGTTTTTTTGTTTAAATTATTGCCTGTATGCCATTATGTTTTGGAATATTTTCTTCACAGTGAAGGCCTCGACGTCGCTACTGTCACTAGTTCTTTGAATACTGTCCAAACTGTTGGAATCACTCGGATATTCAGCCTACTATGACCATGTAAACTTAGACAGGAGAAATTTACCGAAAGGCGTGAAAGTGACTGCTTTCACAAGAAGGGAAACCACAACACAGGTTGACCAGAGGCTATTATCTGTGTCAACAAGACGCCTTGCTATGGAAAGTATATTGACTAGCTTATCGGTAGGTGGCTGCATTGGTTTTATGGGCACCACTAAAATTACAGAATGGTAATCCCTTTAACCCTTAATTCACCCTTTCTAATTGCCTAAAGGCCAGAGGTAGTGGGAACAATATGTACAAAGTTAAGTCTCTCGTAATACGTTTGTTATATGGCAAATTTTCTTCAATCTACAGAAACTATTTTAAATGCGATCACCAAGGGAAATTTAAAAAATTTGCTATAAAAAAGTTCGTTAAATAGAGGTTCAACTGTAATTAAATCAAAATGACGCAGTTTTAAAACACATAACTTGTCCATTGTGCCATTAAAATGCTGGGGATGGGGTCCCGCTTGTCCCACCATAGTTACTGCTCTGTATACTTAATAATTGCATTCAGGATTTCATTTGTAAAATAAATGATCATCTCAACAATGGGCTTGCGAATTTTCAAAAAAAATAACAATGGGCTCTCTTGAGCCCACTACAGACTATACTTATGCAGTATTATGCACAAAAAGTTGTAGTATAAAAATTCAAGATTTTTGTTGGTTTTTTTTTATGACTATGGAAAATAGTCATAAAAACATGGAAAATTCCAAGATCAGGCAGGATCAAGTCTTAAGATTGCTGGATTTGGGAGATGTAATGGTATTTACTGCAATGTTGAACCAAGTTCAATACAGATTAGGTATTGATTACAAGACACTGAAAGCAAGCTCAAGCCCTGGGAAAAAGGGATTGACCAAGCCTGGCTTTCCTCTCCAATTTATATAGTTTCTAAGATCCAAGCCCACCTATATGATATGTGGGTCCCAAGACAGCTGGATCCACTATCCCCATCCCAATTGATTACCATATTTTACAATGTGTGAACCAATGAAGTTGAGTTATTACAGCAGCAGTATTTCTCAGCCATTTTATAACATGACCGACCTAAATTTAATATAAAAAAAAATCTGTGAGCCATTAAGTTTAGAAGTGTATTTACAGAAGTAGAAGAATCCATTATTTTGGCTTCCCTCAATTTTTCATATTCAAAGTATATTTTAAATATAATTTAAAAAAGTACTCATCCATTATTTCCCATTTAATTTATTTTTAATCTAACCATTGTGCTTAATCAAATTTCATGACCTTGATCTTCCTACAGCTCATTTCTCAATGCTACCCTACTGCTGTGATGTCCTGAAAAGATGTTCCAAAGATATACAGAGAAAATGTAATGATCTTGTGGGATGAGACTTATGTTTTCTCCAAGAAAATCAAAAACAGAAGTGGTTCCAGTACTGATCCTTAGAGAATCCCACCTCTCACATTAGCCCAATCTGAAGAAAAGTCATTTAAAGAATGACTTTTCTTCAGATTGGGCTAATGTGAGAAGAATCCATTAAAATCTTAAAAAAATCTTAAAAAAAAAAAAAAAATAAAGGAAGCATTTTAAAACTGCCTTCATATATCAGCAACAATAGCACTCCCTGATTCTCTAACCCAAGGGAATCTTTCCTGAATTCGTATCATAATTAGCCTTAATGGTTCAAGCACTCTCTTGCCACCTCACTCAAAATTACTGGGTATGTGCCATCAACTCCAGGGGCTTTAGTCACCTTTAGACTCTAAAGCTTTTCTAATAAATGATCTGAAATCTCCATATTGCTAATATCATGCTTTTCAGCTTCACTTATAGTTTCTCTCCATCATGAAGGGCTTTTCTTCTGTAAAGATTGATGCAAAGTATCTGTTCAATTCATCTTTGCAACATCAGCAGGGTTATCTATAACTTTTCCCCAATTATTATGCAAGAGTCTGATCTGATTTGCTCTTTTCTTTATAGTATCCACACAGGAGAAAAAATCCTTGTCCGATTCTTTGATTTCTTAGCCAGTGATCACCTTAGCAATAAGCACGTTCAATAGTATTATCTGGAACAATAAAAAGAATGAAGTGCTGCATTTTCAAAATGTCTAGGATGCAATGAGAAACCCGAAATTTTTTTCAGTTGAAATTCATATTTTTTAAGTTACTTTAATTAAAAAATAATTCATTAAATGCTATTTTATTAGAAAAAAAAATTACTGTAATGACTTGTGTGATAACTATTACATGTAAAGATTTCTAATTTCCAGTTTAGGACCATACTTTAAAACATTGTGTTACACAATATACACATGTATTAAATAGGTTCATCAGTTATAGTCTTAAAAAAAAAAAAAAAAAAAAAAAAAAAGCATATAATAATATAAAGAGCCTCAACATAATGCAAAGATTCCAGGTCAAACTTGAGGGGACAGCAACTTTAATGAAAGGAACAATAAAAAATATAATTTAATTTATGAGGTTAATTATTTACTGATTAAGAAAATTAACTTGCAAATTAAATGTAAGTGCATAATTAAGCAAAAATTTATTAAATTGCAAATCAATGAGCCAATTAAAAAAATTTGCACCACTGATGGAATAAGCAGCCATGATCACAGTTAATATAAAGTCTAAACGTTATAATAAAAA
Source organism: Mastigoproctus giganteus (assembly GCF_048544385.1). Taxonomy (NCBI): domain Eukaryota; kingdom Metazoa; phylum Arthropoda; class Arachnida; order Uropygi; family Thelyphonidae; genus Mastigoproctus; species Mastigoproctus giganteus. The sequence continues at coordinate 17,592,927 of NC_143575.1, forward strand.
GACAACTTCAACTGGTTCATTTTAAGCATTGAATTAAGCATTATTGAATTATTGAAAGCATTTTAAGCATTATTGAATATACTATTAAAAATTTAATAGTATATTCAATAATAATTTCTGAATTACTAAATCCAACCCTCCCCACCACCTAAATAAATAAAGGAAGCATTTTAATCATATTAATAACAAATTGGAAACTTAACTCTAGGTGAGTTCAATTGTGGGTTTTAATACCACAAAATCCAACCCTCCCCACCACCTACATAAAAACACAGAACAAATGGTGGAAACAATGTCTTCAAAGCCATTCCTCGGACCTCCAATTAAAACAGGGCCTATTGCCATAATCAGGGAATACCTGCATTATTGAAAGAGTGAATTTTTTTTTTTTTTTTTTTTAATTATGTAATTTTTGTAAATCCTGGTTTCTGGATCACTATTATCTTAATAAGAAAAAAGTTACAATTATTAAAGAGTGTTATTATATTCATATGACCAATATGAGGGTGGGTAAATAAACCAGTAAATCTGAAATATACCTCGTCCACAATTATATTGAAAATTAATGGAAAAATGCTGTTCGTGACAGAAATGTATACATTTTAGGTCATTCCATCCACAGAAGCAACAAATGCACCGTAGAGAGGCAAGCTGAGAAAAAGAGATTACTATTAACCTTTCATCGCTTGCACTCTCAATTTAATGAAGATGCTTGCATGGCATATGCAAGACACCCCTTTTTGTTTTAATTATGAAAAATTAAGATAGATTTTTTTTACTAAAATGAAAATGTTGATCCGTTAATTATGGTTTATTAAACTCAATTAAAAAACTGTCAAATGAAAATAAACAAGAAAAACAGAAGTTGTGTTCATTATTTTTTGTCAACTGTTCATGTTTAGTCAGCAAAACCAAAGCTAAATGGAAAAATTAGACACTTGTTGCTGCTCCGTTAATGCCAAACAAAAAAATAAATAAAATGTCTCATAATTCATAGTACCTTCTGTATAACCAATATTTTCTGTATTCATAACCAGGTTTGGAATATTGGTGGCAAAAGTACATGGAAGGATCTCTGATTTCATTTACAAATATAAAAAAAAAAAAAAAGGTAGCGTATGTCAGATGCCACACTAGCAATGGGCAGTTAATAGCCACTTCTTAGAGTAAGACCAATAGGTTTCTAGTTATCAACAAAAATAGCATATCTGTATTTGAATAGGTGGCCAAAAGTCATGGAACAATCCTACTTACACAATTATCTGAAAATAAGCAGGTTAAAAATAAAAATCAAAAAAAAGTTATGTCCAAAAGTAGAGTTGCTGATAAATTACATGAAAAAATGTAGACAAATAACACCTGTCTTTATCAAGAAGAGAGGGCAAATACATTTAAAAATATTCAATCATAGGTTTTTCTTTCTAAATAAGAGATTTTTGATTTAGTCAAAAATCTCTTATTTAGAAAAAAAAAAAAAATGTTCTAGGTAGATTAAACTTATCTAAGAAAAATATTCAACCAGAAAAGATTTCCTAATGAAATCACGCAGGAAGGATTTAAAAAAAAAAAAAAAATTACCTTCCTCCAGGAAGGTTTTTACATCTTCCTGAATTATTCAATAATAAAAAACCAAACCGAAATTGTGGAAACAAAGTCTATTTCTTTCATAGTTGTTTTGGATTCATGCTGTAGCCTCAAGGTATATTGTCTAATAATAATGCAAAATTTTTTTAAATGTTATTAAAATTACTAATTCATCATTTGGTAACTTATGTGAAGTTAGCTGTCATACTGTTAAACAATGCCCAAATTTCACATTTAAAAAAAAAAAAAAAAAAAAAAACTTTCAACCATAACCAAATTTAACTTTCTACACTATTTGTACTTGGCTTTTATTTTCTTGATTTTTCCTTCCATTTGAATGAAACCATAACAGCATATGGAAAATAATCTTAGTTAAAATTCCCTACCAGGATTGATGTAATTCTCAACGGCTTGTCTGAGAATGGAGAATCCTCCTGTGGTTGATGAATGGGATCACGAATTACTTTTAGACCTGAAAGGTCAGACCAAACACCAATCTGTAATTAAAAGGAAAAATGTTCATTAAAATTCTAAATTTTAATTGCACTACTACTGCTTATTTACTGCAGTGTCTTCAGTCTCCCTCTTATATATAAAAACTGTATGGAATGCGAAAAACGACACGACAAAGCAGAACCTTTTATATGATTTTATTTATTATATTTTTACATGGTTAAATCCTTAATTGAAACCTTACAGTAGTTATACATTCGTAGCTGGGACACTCACATCGATTCATCCGAAAAACAAAAAATGTGCATAAACAGAGCGAAAAGAGAATGAGGAATTTTGATTTTTTAAAAACTAAACAGTTCAATCTAAATGATTTTGAAAATCTGTTAAAAGTAATGTTCTAATATCGTCAACCAGAACATCCTCTACACCCACAATGCACACATTCTACTACCTTACCCTGTTCTAATTTACTTTTTGGTACTCGACAAATACAGTTTGTGCCAAAACTGGTGTCTCTTGTTTGAATGCATCGGAGGCAACACAAATTTTCATAACCCTGCTTCTTCCACTTAGCTATCAAGTTCTTGTCCGCAATACCTTCTTTCATGCAGTAATCATACAGTTCTCTGCTAATAGCTCGTCTTTTATGAAATAAATCATAAATGTATCGTGATTTCTGATGATGGATCTTGAAAATTGGCCAGAGTGACTCCACTTTTCTCTTACCATCCGGAGGTTCTGTCTCGGCTTCACGCATTTTCTGTTCCAATTCTTCAATAGTCGGTTCAATAAGTTCCCAACCTTCGGGTGGTGGTTTCCGATTCCTCCTTACTTTGGGCATTTTGAAAACAGTGAGAAATAGTAAATAATAATATCACAAATATTCCTGGATTATTGCAACGTCACAAGAGTAACAAAAACACCATAAGATGCCACTACATTAAACTATAATAACTCAGAAACATACGCATCAAATGTAACTCAGTTATCTGAATAACATACGACGTCACTAAATGAACGAACAGACGCCAACACTAGCAATTAAATCTTAAGAAATATTCCGGATAGCAGCGCCACTATACGTGGCGGCTGTTCTGTTTCTTATTATTATTATTATTTTTTTTTTTTTTTGGTCTTTTGAAAAATGTCATTTTCTCATCTGAAAATCAATACAAATAAGACGAATTACATGCTCTTTGTTTTATCTCCTGTTCCAGAGTGTTCATCGTGGCTGCTCCACGAGTGTTAATGAGTTCTTTTTGGTTGTTGTTGATTTTGACGTGGTTTCAGTGCCATGACCAGTGGCGGATAACCCATTAAGGCAATGAGGGCCCCAGGCTTTGGGGGCCCCCAAGCCAAGACATTTTCCTATAGTGTTCTAAAATAGATTAATATTTTCAGTAAACATCATAAAAATCTTGATTAATTTAATCGAAAATATTGATTAATTTAAGCGAAAATTTAAGCAAAAAATTAAAAGTACAAAATTTTATTATTTGCCACCTAACTTTTATTTATTTTTTATTTTTTTTATTATTATTATTTTTTGGGGGACCCCAACTATCCTTAATCCGCCACTGGCCATGACTTCTTACATCATATTGCACCTATGAAAGTGATGTTCTTTTTGGGTTTGCTTTTTGAATATTGTTTTAGACTTCAACTTATTGTTTGCTAGCGATGTGAATTTTGTCAGATTCAAAATCATTAAAGCATTTCGAAACCTCAAGACTGACTCAGCCTCAAATTGTACATTGTAATTCTTAAATATTATCAGGAGACTCGTGAAGAGAAAGTAGATGCGTCAATTGAGCTGGCCACGGACGTTGTGAAGGGTGGTTTCCGGAACTGGAGTACAGAACCCCTATGGGGAAAGACTGTGAGACGTTTTCTTCAGAGTTCTATGCTGGCTCTCGATGGCCTTAAATAATATGTTTACGTACGGTCCCTAATGACCTATAGAATTACCATCTAGTAAATGGCTTCATAGGCTACTCTAATCCTTATTGTGAATTGTGGCATTTCGATCTTACGATAAAATTCGGTGACGTGAAATCTCCTGTGGTGCTCTCGGCTTCAAAGCTTGCAAAGAATATTCATATAGTTAGGGTAATGGGCTATGGATTTTTAAATAGTTACGATATTCCTACAGTTACGGCGGAGTTGTGATGATGATAAACAGGATGTCTCAAATATATACGGCATAACTTCAGGAATGAGTTCTTCATATGTAGACAATAAAAATATTTTATATCAACATAGTTCCGGAAATGCTTTGGTTTCCGAGTTTTGAAGGTCTGTCTATGACACAACTGTTCACAATAGCAATTGTTCAAAACGTCCAACTTATGCCTGAATACAGGTCTCACATCGTCGCTCATGGACTCGCGAAGACGATGCCAAATTCCTGGCATGTTTCGTATTGTCTAACAACCTGCCACAATTCCATTTGTGGAGAGTTTCCACATCAGCTACCAGAGTCGAATACATCAATGACTTTAAATGGCCCCACAAGAAGAAATCTAGTGGGTTTAAATCGGTGAGTGTAGAGGCCAGGCAGTTGGTCCACTTCTACTTATCCACCGACCAGGAAACCTTCGATTCAGGTAATTGCGGGCTAGGTGGCTGAAATATGCGGGAACGCCATCGTTCATGAAGTGTGCTTGTTGACGAATGATCAGTGGCGTGTCGTCCAAGAAATCAGGCATGTTGTTTTCCAGAAGTTTCTGTACGCCTGTCCTGTGAGTCTGTTTGGAAGTACATGGGGCTCAAATAACTTATCACCAAAAACACCCACCCATATGTTGAGGCTGAACCGCTGTTGGTGATGTGATGGAAGAATTGCATGTGGGTTTTCCTTAGCCCATACATGCTGATTGTGAATGTTTTGGGTTCCATCTCGTGTGAACTGTGCTTCATCTGTGAATATCACTAAGGCACGAAAGTGAGGAGTTGTACCACACTGCTGCTAGAACCACTGGCAGAACATTACTCACACAGGGTAATCTGCTGGACAAGACCTGTACCCGTTGCAGATAGTAAGGATACAGTTGGTGTTCTCGCAACATTCTCCAAATAGTCGAACGTTGAACAGCCAGTTGCATTGCTATTCTGTGTGTGCTAAGTACTCCAGAATAAATTTAAAAAAAAAAATTGTAGCTCTTTTTTTTTTTTAGGGGGGGGCAGGCGATTCTGTTTTCAACAACTTTTCAAAACACATGCACAGACACCAAACTCGTATTATACTGTTGTTCAAAGGAAGTGCATCACCCCTTAAAATTGTAATTGTCCTCCGAATAACGTAAGTATATGGCAATATTTCTTACGGATTTCATCAAATAAGATTGACAAGCGTATGTGATGACGTAATATTGCATCAGCTGTTACTTTCAGCTATATAAGCACGCTCTGCAAGAGTTGCAATCATTCCTTGCTTGTATTAGGATGGCTAGCTATGTGCAGTTGACGACACGAAGAAAGAGTGCTATGGCTGCTTTACGTGAGGAAGTATGTTGTTCCCGTCATATTGCTTATAGAGTGTCGTGTGACCAGTTGACAGTGAGTAGATTTCTTTCCAAACTCAAGAATACTGGTTCTGCTAATAGGAAAAAAGAACTCGGACGCAAACGAGTCTCTACGCCAAAACAGGACCGCGTTTTGAAGCGTTTATGACTTAAAAACTGTTAAGATTCTTCGTCTGAGCTGAAAAAAGAATGCCGCCAACCATTAGAGACCATTTCAACCTGCCAAGTAACTATGTTTTTCAGGACGACTCTGCTCCTTGTCATCGGGCAAAAAGTGTTAGTAAGCACTTCTGTAATTACTTTAGCTTCATTTCTGCATTAGCGGTTCGACAGTAATGTGTCTACATTTGTTACAGGTGAAAAAATGGTTGGAATACGCCCCCTTAACCAAAATTTTTAAATTAAAGAAAACGAACACAGGAGGCGTTCTAAAAAAAAAAAAAAAAAACCTCAAAAGCCTGGTCGCCATGCCCCCTTTACGATGATACCAGAACCTGGTCACGATTCCCCCCCCCCCTTACGATGATACACAGATACGCCACTGTGGTCTACTAGCCTGGTGGTAATTCCTGGGTGTGATGGATTCCCAGAGAAAGCTACATGCTGGAGTGTATCATCCCGATAATGAAGTTTTTCAGGGAAGCATGACTGTCTGGGGCTGTTTTCATTCGTTTGGCCTGGGACCGTGCGTTATTTTCAAAAAAACGTGAATGCTGAGGTCTATCTGGATAATAATGAGTTACCTATCTTGTGATAGCCCGCCGGAGAAGGCGAATACATGCATCAACAAGATGATACTCTATGTCGTACTACGCGCGTTGTGGCGAAATGGCTTGAGGACAAATACGTCGAAAAATTGGACTGGCCAGCTCAGAGGGCTGACTTCAATTCTATAGAGAATCTCTGGAATAAATTGGATCATCGATTGCGTGGAGAAGAGACCGCCCAAAAAAACAGTTGAACTGGTCGCTGCTTTGAAGGTCAGATGGCAGAAAATACCAGAGGTGATTTAATAATAAAAATAGTTAAAAATTTTACAACCAGGGGGAAAAGCGATTTATTCACTCCTGTAAACAAATTAGCTTTTGCATTCGCTATAAAAATTATTCTGAGTGCTTGCTTGTCGTAGTGTTATTCTTCATCGTCAAAATAGAAAAACTTGAAGCTATAGCCCTAACTTAAGTAACCAAGTTCGTTTTAAAATGGTGTCTAAAGATAATTTTGAATTGAACGCTTTGAATTAAACTTTATTACAAGAAAGGTGACAGTATTGTTGCAGCCATTAGAGCGTCTGGAAGCCTTCTTGTTCGAAAAGCACCGTATTAAGTATTGTAAAAGAGTTTCAAAGAGGGCTACCTTACTCCTAAACCTAGACGTCGGCAGTCTATCAGTGTCCCAACCCAAGAAATCATTCAGACAATTGATGAGGGAAAAATAAGAAGACTTTCAGATTTCGAGAACGAATTCTACCGGGAGGTAATGAACATTCCCGTCTCAGCTCAGCTGTGGAGAACGCAATGCCCAGTCTTGATTGTTTATTAAAAACAATGGTAGACACCTGATTTGGTCGTCTATACAGATCTGGAAAATATTACTTTTGCGTTATTTTTCTAAGTTAATCACTTTGCTTGCGCCCTAGCCATATTTATAACTAACTTTTTATTCTACTGTATAAAAAAAAAAAAAAACTTTTCTATAAGACCAGTAGCATTAGCAGAGGCATACGATGCAAGAAAGCAAGCTTATGCAGAATTAGCCAAAAAAAAAAAAAAAAACTCCCATTTCCAATTGCTTGTCCAGCTCAGCCTTAAATTTATTTAAGCTTTCAACTTCCATAAAAGAGATCGAAGTCTGTTCCAGCAATAAACTACCCGCTGGCTAAAGGAAAATTTCTGCATATTCTACAACTGTCTTTCCTCAGTTTGAATGTACGCCCCTCAGGTTCTTAATCTGAGCAAGAGGATGAATCCCATCAGCATTGAGCTTGATCAATCCGTTCAAGGCCTTATACACCTTAATCAGATCACTTCACATATGCCTAGTCTCCCGGCGCTGGAATTTGCAGAACTTAAGCCTATCTTGATAAGAGCACCCCTTTGTTCCCCTTCTTTGTACTCGTTCTAGCACTTCTACATCCTTTTTTTTTTTAGCATTAGTACAGGCATTTGATGCAAGAAAGCAAGCTTATGCAGCATCAGCCAAAAAAAAAAAAAAAAAAAACCCACTTCCACTTCACCCCTCTGTTCGTTCAAAATACCTGTCCAGCTGGGCCTTAAACTTATTTAGGCTATCAACCTCCACGACAAGGGATGGAAGTCTGTTCCACCAACCAACCACCCGCTGGCTAAAGGCAAATTTCCTCACGTCTATCCTACATCTGTCTTTCCTCAATTTGAATTTATTCCCTCTCAGGTGATTATTCTGAGCTAGAGGAAGAATCCCATCAGCATTGAGCATGCTCAAACCATTCAAGGCTTTATACACCTCTATCAGATCACCTCGCTGGTGCCTAGTCTCCAGACACTGTAATTTGCAAAACTTAAGCCTTTCTTCGTAAGAGCACCCCTTTGTTCCATTCACTAATCTTGTTGCCCTTCTCTGTACTCGTTCCAGCAGCTCTACATCCTTCTTGAAATGAGGCCTCCAGACCTGTATACAGTACTCTAGGTGTGGCCTGACCATCGCCTTATACAATGGAACAATCACCTCCTTATCCCTGCTGGAAAAATTCCTGTATAGGAATCCTTCCTAAAATGAGGCCTCCAGATCTGTACACAGTATTCAAGGTGAATATGGAACAAAACCAAAGACTCCTCATTGCGATAATTACTTGGCGACACACACACACACACACACACCTAACTGCATCCTTCCCAATCTAGTGAAGGCTACGAACCAACTGTATAACTCAGGAGTAGTTTCGAAACTGTGCAAGAAATAATATCACAAACAAGAAAAATGAATCTCAGCACGAAGCTTACAACACTTCAAAGAAACTAAACGTCGTATGCCATAGCAGCAATTTTTTATTGTTTTCTGGTCAGACTTGCGTTGTTGCAGGTTTTGTCCCATAGTGGCAACGGAATTAGGACGTTAACCACTAACTGTGTCGAAATCCATAGTTAACTGCTGCTACTCCCCACAGCAATGATTCTGCTGCACTGCACTTTCGGGCATTCACTGTTTCTTGACTTTTCCATGGTACACCTTTAACGATTACAAAGAGACAATGCAGCTCTTCTTATAGAAAGCCTGTCGTATATTGTGTAAGTTTGTTAAGCACCAAAGTAAGTAAGGCTAAAAAAAAAAAAATAAATGACACACTAAGGTCATCCAAAATATTACATAAACTACCCTACCTAAGTGTATTATTTTCGTGAATTGCGTATGTTCTCTAGTTGATTTTAATGTTTTGATGAACGAAAACCTGGAGGATCCGGGAGAAAAAACCTTGATATCCGGTTCAGAATCCGGCCAATTTGAATATGGTGTGGGCTGAAAAACCTGGAATAGCTCATGGGGGAAAACCAGCTCCCTCCAGAGATCAACTAACTACAGCCGTGATTGAAAAGTGCTTTAGAAATTCCTTAAATCGTCGACGGGACTCAAACACAGACCTTTCCGAACAAGTGACAATTGGTGAAACTACTATACTGTAACGGAGTTCACTGTCGATATGGTAGTCATAGGCGCTTATATTTTTCCAAGATCTCTAAATGAGATTAATCTACATTTACTAATATTGACAGTAAAGTAATTGTTAAAAACTAGCCAAAGCACAAAATATATTTAAAGAATTCTACAAATTAATGCAGTTAAGTTCATTACAACAAGATGTAAACAATTTCATGCAATCAACTAAAAGTTTTACTTTTTATAACTGTAATCAAAGCTAAATCGTTTACAGAGATACTAAATAGAAGTAGTCCCAAAGATGAAACCAATAACGAGTACTTCCCTTGTAAAAGTGATCTTTCTCTTGATGTGTTTCCAAGGTAAGTAATTTTATACAACTTTTGCGTGATACAGTCTATTAGTCACTCTAAAAATGGCGAGCTAATTTCATTAAGATTTCAGTTTAATATTTAGACACCAACCAAATAACACCATCAAACTCCATAGAGATAATATGACAGAGTGAGATGAGATTGGTCACTAGAGGCCCACCCTAGGCGAAATCCACTTGGTAATATTGATAATTTTGGGTGAAAGAACTCAGAAAAAAATTCTATACAATGTTTTCCAATATCTTGGCTTAGCTATTCAACAGTTACTGGTCGATAGCTTCTGAATTGGGTCCCTTATTATGAATGGAAAGCAATTGAGCTGCTCTCCATTCATAATAAGGAAGTGAATGGAAAGCTTTTAAATTACTTGAATTTTAAATACCCTCTTTAAATGATCTGTTAAGTGATATGGTTTAGGTAACTAATACATGCCATCATATAATTTAAATTCTTCACTTCCCACTTTACCAACATATTTTACCTCTTGGAATGACGTCGCTATTTCGAATTATAGCCGCGTTCATAGATCACCCAAATTAATGTCCAACTAGCGTTGTGCAATGCATTTTTATACTTTTTATTTTTAATTCAATTTAAATATATAAGCACATCGTCATCATCTATTAGCTTTTCCCCAGACACTTACTATTGTTTTCTCATTACTTCATTCCAAATTGCAGTAAAGATATAAATAGCACTTTTTATAACTTTTAATATTGGGTTATTTCTTTTCTCCTCTTGTCAAAATCGTTGAACGCATTTCAATTGTTTCTTTGATATATAGCTGAGTATAACTCTCTAATCAGAGTGGTGTATCACTACCTGTGGCCGTGGTGCAGTGTTTATTCATTGGCCTACTAATCGTATCTCTTTTTATATTAGGTTGTTGTTGTTGGGTTTTAGGAGCATTAGCGACTAAGGCCATATTGCTCCGTGTATATTGTCTGCAAATTGCGTGTGTTCTGAGATCGATTTTATGTTTTCTGGAAGAAATACCGAGTTTCCGGGAGAAAAAGGCATCTACTCTCGCTGAGACCTACGAACTCAGCCACGTTGTGAAAAAGAACCATAAAAATTCCTCCCATCATCGACGGGATTCAAACTCAGTTCTTTTCCATCTGGTGTGGGGAGAACAGCGATCCTACCAATTGTGCTACCCACGAGGGCTGCTTTCTTTTGGCATCTGCATGCATAGCACAGCGGTTGTAATCACCGTCTTCCCCATACCTAGTGAAAAAGGCTCGAGTTCGAATCCTGTTAACGAAGCGAGGAACTTGTGGACTTTTTTCACTCCCGGTGGCTGAGTTATTCGGTCTGAAGAGTGGACAGTAAGGTGCCCCGCCCAACGAAACCCGGGTTTTTTGTCCAGTAAAACAGGCAAATCAACTAAAGAACACACACAATTTATGGAGATAATATTTATGGACATGGGTAGACGAGATCGTTCGTGGGTAGTAGTAGTGGCATGTGATGCAAGAAAGCAAGTGTATGAGCTTATGAAGAATTAGCCAAAAAAAAAAAAAAAATCACACCATTCCCTCCAAATGCCTGTCCAGTTCCTCCTTAAATTTATTTAATCTGTCAACTTCCACAACGACAGATGGAAGTTTGTTCCAGCAATTAACCACCCGCTGGCTAAAGGCAAATTTTCGCACATCTAATCTACATCTGTCTTTTCTTAATTTGAATTTATGCCCCTCAGGTTCGTAATCTGAACAAGTGGAAGGATCCCATCAGAATTCAGCGTGCTCAACCCATTCAAGGGTGGTTTTAGCATGATAGTTTTTTTTTTTCTTTTGGGGTCTCCTGTGAACTCAGACGCAACTACATCAAGATGATATTTCCCTGCCTGATCTATTGATTATATGAAGGATGAGGTATTATCTAACAATAAAAATATCAGTTTCATTTGCATTTAATTTTTACTTTTAAATGATTTTATTTCTTTTATTAAGACCATTCCTAATAACATTATTAAGACCATTTTGTTAAAACCATTCTTAATAAAATAATTCTGTCATTAAATTGTGTTTAGGAAAATCTATTCATCATAAAAAAAAAAAAAAAAAAAAACAGATACATGTATAACAAGGAAGCCAATCCGATTATAAAGAGTTAGTATCAATGAAGTTTTTCTGTATAAAAATAATCAAAGTAAAGATTTCTGTAACGTGAACCATTAGGAAAAGAGAAAATACTTCAGCAGAACATGTCTAGGAAAAGGAAAATAAATTAGTACTAGCCATTATGGGTAGCACCGTTGGTATAATCACCGTCCGCCCCTCACCAGATAAAATAGACCCGAGTTCGAATCCCGTTAATGATGCAGGAATTTTATGGGCCTTTTTTCAAAACGTGGGTGACTTAGTCGGGCTTTGCGTGGGTAGCATGGTCTGTTCTCCCGACTTTTCGCCCAGCAAACAGCAACTCGACCACAGAACACACACAATTTACAGATATAATATGACGGCACAACATCTTCTAAGTCGCTGCTGAGCCCAAAATTCTACAAGAACAACAACAACTTGAATACATCAGTAATTACCTTGTTGACTTTGAAGAGGCTTCCAATCCAAAGAGTAAATACAAGAAGAGACATATTACTGAATGATATTTGTCACCAATATCAACATATGACATTAGCTTCTGATACATACAAATGCCACTAAAGTGGCGTTTTCTTCTTTTTCGTAATTTTACGTGTTGCTGATTAAGATGTCAAACTTTGGAGATTATTAGTTGTATAGAATTTGTGTCAAGGCAGCTAAAACAACAAGTCTTCAATATATCGTGTCTGAAAATCACTCGATATATCTTCAACATATCGAGTCTACATGTTTTCTGCATATTTGGTTTGACGTTTGTCAGCCACTAGCACCAGCAAACACGATACCGACTAACTGGCCATGACCCATACTTTGTTGTGGAAGTTGATAGCCTAAATAAATTTAAGGCTGAGCTGGACAGGTATTTGGAACGAACGAAGGGGTGAAACCGACGGGAGCGGTTTTTTTTTTTTTTTTTTTGGTTGATGCTGCATAAGCTTGCTTTCTTGCATCATATGCCTCTACTAATGCTAATGCTACGAAAGAAAACCTCTAAAAGTTCTTCCGGTCAAGAGAGGAGTCTAATCTAACTCAGGGAAAGAGGAAAGAGAGCGATTAAAATCATTGTGCTGGCAGTGAAGGAAACTTCAAGGAAACAAAATCCCATTCTCCCACCAGCGCAAACCTTAGCTCAACAAGTGACTGAGGAACTGCCTGTCCGCGTGCAATGCAACGCTGAAGGGAGTCCAAATCGATCGGATTTAAGTCTGGTGATCGTGCTGGCCACGGCAGTGGTTGGATATCTCCAGTTTCTAGATATTCCTCTATGTGCAGTGGTATTGTTGTGTATGAAAAGAATATCAGGAACAAACGTTACACATAGGGTTCGAGGATCTGTTCTCGTTACCTCTGCGCAGTTACGGTAACTCTATAAAAAACATGAAGAAAGATGCGGCCGTTGATCACTATTCTGCCCCAAACGAGAAAACCGCCTCCACCGTAAGTGTCACTTTCTCTGATGTTGGAGGGATGGTACCGCATTCTTCGTTGTCGCTAGATGAAATAACGTCCAGAATCTGTTTGTAAGCCAAAACGGGACCCATTTGATTGTTACCAGTGTCGCTGAAGACACTGTTCACAATAAAATAGTTATTAAAAACATTTTGTTCTGTTAATTTTGTCGAGCAGTGTATTTTCAGCATACTTTGAAAAATCCAGCACCTTTTCAACTATATTAGCATAATGCAGAACTGAAAAAAAGTATTTCTGCATCAGACGCAAGTATTCAGAATAACTCTAAATTTCACTCCTTTTCCCCATTTAACACATGAATTTCATATGGTTGGATGAAATTTAAATTCAATTTCATCTTCAATTTTGTAGCTTCAATTTCATAGTTAGTATGCTTCTTATAACCCTGTACTCAATGAATCTGTTTTAACTCCTGAATCCTTTTCCCGGACACTTTAACATAATATAGATAATTTATATACAGCATTATATACGTACAGCATTATCTAAAATTATAAAATAGAATATAAAATAATATATAATAAATATTATATTTTGGTAATGTGGATTAATCCACATTACCAAATGATGATTAGATTAATTGATGATTACGATGATTAGATTAATCTAATCATCGTAAATATAATATTCGGTGCTCATTTACCCTAAAAAATTGCACTTCCATATTGGGCATATCTCATGATTATTTTATTTTGGTATTTTGGGATTTATCCTGAAATAGGTACTGAGTCAATCCCTCCACTCTAAATTTTGGATGACACAAAATAGCTTCCTAAGCCAAATACAATAGCTATGTCACTTAGCATAATATATTAGGGTAAAATCTACTGCTGTACAATCAAAAATACCCTGATATTCTGTCGTTAGTTCAACTTGCAACGTAAGAGCGTGTGATGTAAATGATTATCAGTCAACCAATTTTAATACAGTTTCACAACATTAGATGGAATAATGGCAATATACACTGAGTGATCACTGAATTATGACCACCTACCTAATACTTCGTAGGTCCTCCTTTTGCCCTCAGTTCAGCAGCTATTCGACGTGGCATTGATTCAACAAGATGTCGGAAGCGTTCGGGAGGTCTGGCCAACCACGCTATGTGTAATGCAGGTATGGAGGTGATTGGTGTATCCAGACGCCTAATATATCTTTCCAGTCTCCCACAAGTGCTCGATGGCAGGAGTGGCCAACAAGTCGATCGCGGCTTTAATTTCGGTCGATCACGACGAATTTTAATTATACAGTATATAAAAAACAGAAGGGTCAAAATCTAAATATTATTATTATTATGCGTTCCACTGCATACGCTAATTACAAATCCGTTGAACTACGTAACTACTCTTTCCGCCACGCAGCCGCTAGGCTTGTCCAATGAAAAATACACATGATGGAAAGCATGTGTATGTGTCGAATTCTTATTTAGCTTACTTAATATTAATAACTGGACAGTACTTATACGTTAATTTAATAACATTTGATTTAAAATGAATACTACGAAAAAGAGCAAAACGTATCATTTTCATCAAGAGTGGGAACTAAAATACTTTTTTTTGTAATGATAAAAGAAAAATGCTGTTTGATTTGCAATGCTTCCGTGGCTATACCCCAAAAAAAAGGAAATTTAGAAAGGCACTTCAATGCACTGATTAGTAGTATTTTTGCATATAAATATCAATTTTTGGCAATGGCTAAGGATCTCAAAGCGAAAAAAATCCGATCGTTTTGCAAATATGCAAGATCATTTCCAAAAATATCCTATTTTTGTATCTAATAGTGAGATATATGTTTCCGAAATTGGGAAAGTTGTGGATGATTTTGAAACCAGATTCAGTGATTTTAAAACAATTGAAGACATTGTCAATATATTTCTTATCCATTTAATGTCGACTTAGACACGAAACCAATTGCAAAAAAGTCGCTGGGATTTTTCAAATGGAGAAAATATTACTTGAAAATGAAATTGTATTAATTGCGAAACGATATCTTCCTAAAAGCCAGATCATCAGAAGAAGACTTTTGAAAATAAGTTTGCCGAGAAAAGTACCCAAATGTAAATGCAGTGAACTTTTAAATTCCTGTTTTCGTTCCACATATAAATAAAATAAATAAATCTGTGTGAATCGTCCTTTTCGTATTTGAAATAAAGAAAGACGAAGAATCGCTATACTCTTACGGACTTGCATACAGAAGATTTTTACGGTTGGCCTTATCAAGGTAGAACCCCGATTTGAAAGCTTGGCAGATGACATGAAGACATAAACTTCGCATAGATTAAAATACGTATGAATTTTTCAATATTTTGAAAAATTGAAAACAACATTTTTCAATATGTGTTGATTAACTTTTTTTAACCATGTGCAATGAAATTCTTGAGATGGTAGAGGCGGCACATTTTGAAGAAAAAAAGTAGATCGAATCACAAATTAAGTTGGCCACCCCTGCTCTATGGGACTGATATCGAGGGAGTTCGGAGGCCAATCGTTTTATGCTGGAAGTCAGAACTGTGTTCCTCAAACCATTCCTGCTCATCAAATGCCCGATGGCTCGGCGCATTGTCATCTTGGAAGACACCATCGCTATTCGGGAAAAAGTTTAATATAGCTGGGTGTACACAGTCAGCAAGCAGTTGACGATAGCGGAGACCAGTGATACGTTGTTCCACATGCACTAGGGGTCCAAGTTCCTGCCAGTGAAACATGCCCCACACCATACAACCGCTTCCGGCCTAAACTTTTGATACATGCATGATGGATCAAGAGCCCCATGTCGTTGACGCCAAATCCATACACGGCCATCCACGGTGTGGAGTAAATAACGTGACTCATCCGACCAGCACATCTTCTTCCAGTCTTCTAATGTCCAACTTACATGCTCTTTGCACCGGGCGAGTCTTTTACGCCGATGAATCTTGGTTAGGAGAGGATACCGTAGGGGTCGTCTGCTGGTATAGCCCATACGTGCGAGCGTGCGACGCATGGTCATGCTAGATATTGTTCCGGGTTGGCCCATGTTGTATTGGGTAGTCAACTCTTCAACAGTGCTCGGCCTGAACGAGTCGTCGGACCCACCGCTCACATTTACAGGGATATTCATGTGTTGTTGTGGCGGATCCCAGGGTTCCCCCCATAAGCCGCTATTGTACTTCTTGTGTTGAAGCTTATGCCAAAATCGGCCATTGTATGTAGTGTGTTGGACGTGTAAGTGTTATGTGTTCTGTTGTTATGTTATCAGCCGGTACCTGGCTCTTAGCAGGTAAGAAGCAGTAACATCTGGTCACTACGTCTCACCCCCCATCCCCGCCAAGTGGAGGCGGCCAGGATCAACTACAATCAACATTTCTCTGACCTTTGTAGTTTTGCCGTCGGGTCGTTGTTTGACCATTTTGACGCCAGTTCTGGTACACTTACACTACGGCGGCTCTCGAAAACCCTACCAGTTCAGCCGTTTGAGAAATCGAGGCACCAGTTCGTCCAGCTCCCGCAATCTGTTCTTTATCAAAATCCGATAAATCCTTCCATTTACCCATCACGCTCGGAATTTTACTACCTACTGGACCACTGGCACCTTATGTATGCTACATAGGTCGACTAACTCCGCACTTTCGTACCTCACGTGGTCAACGGGTCGCATTCAGTTTTCATAGGTGTGGTCATAATTCAGTGATCACTTAATGTAGTTTCTGTACGGAAAACACTAAGTCCGTGTTTGAGATTTTGAAAGCAAAGAGAAGTCTAAACTCGACACTGGCTCTGTTTCGGAATTATCGCAAAACCTCATCCTCCAGCTAGTATTGCGGCTTTGACATAAATGCTGTTTTCCTGTCAAAGATATGAGATCGATGTGGTGTTGAAGCTACCCTACACTATCAGACTAATGTCATAATAGTAGCTCCTCTCCCTGATATTGGAGGGATAGTAGCAAGTTACACAATTTCTCCAGATGAGAACTCATTGAGAATACATTGGCTAATTTGTCATAGCTTTAGTGATAGTTTCTCCAAGTCAGACGTGATCTTCTGTGGTACAGGATGACAAGCAACCAAAACTATGGGTTATCCTGTATGGACTCTCGTTTCCTGTAGCCTTCTGAATATAATTTTATTTGAAATTATCGTTCCTGTAGTCATTGAGTTCGAGAGAGAAACAGCTATCTGATTGTCATCATATTGTAATGTCTCGATGTTAGGGCCAGACAGCGATCATCCTGGGACGTTGTAATCATTAGCTCGCTTTGAACTTGCCTTCAAGGAGTACTGTTCCTGAGACTTAAAATTCTGGCTACTTCATTTGTTACAAAATTAGGTAGCTATCATCCTGCCAATAGCCATCTATCCACTTAGAGCGTTGCATTCTTCAAAAAAGGAAGACCTCATCAAATGCATTCTGTTCCTTCTTAGATTAATTTGCATACTATAGCTGTGCTGTATGCAATTTTACAGGCATTTTATATTATTTGCAATTTATTATTAGTATTAGTAATGGCCGCATGGTGCAAGAAAGCCTATGGCTTATGCTGCACCAGCCAAAAAAAAAAAAAAAAATCCGAACAAAACAATGATAAAAACAAAAAAATATATATATATATAAATAAATAATAATAATTAATAATAAAAATTTTTTTTAAAAAGGAAATTAAACCTATCATCCTATGCGCTTCCCTTATCCGAAAGTACTATTAATTATTAGCATTTCATACTATTTGTGTTTTTATATTATTTGCAACTGATTATTTTGCTCTGGTGAGCAGGAACTTCAATCATTTGCCTTCCAGGTGCCTCTGTAGCCAGGTGGGCAGGAGCAGCAGTGCGTAGCACAAACTTCTTGATTAGACCGGGGTTCGAGCCCGTAACCATCAAATACGGAGGATGCGGAAAGGTCAGGGAATGGCCACCGAATATCTCCCCCTGAGCAATATGGCCTTAGTTGCTAATGGTCCTAAAAACCAAATAACAAACAAACATATATTTGCCTTCAAAAGCAATGTTGAAACGTTCTGTGGTCCTCACGTACCATTTAGGTCGCTAGATTGTCCAAAAGCTTTGGCATTCTATTTACAGATTATTTCAAATGTGCTAAACTTAATAACGTGCTATAAGGATTTAATAAAAAATGGTTTTCAGTTATAGGTTATCTCTATTAGGTTTGCCTTTTCTTTAAGCTTCTTGAAAGCTTTCTCAACGACTCTGAACATTTTGCAGTTTTATAAACTGCAAAACTAACTAACTATAAACTGCAAAACTCTGTCATAAAGGAAGCAGAAAAGGATATAGCTCTCTGCTATAAATACTCATAAAATTTCAAAAAAATTTTGATATGGCTAAATAATTTTAACGTTAGAAACTATTCACAAATAGATTAATAAAAAAACCTACTTGCAGCTGAGCCATAGATGTAGTCTCCATGACATCTAATGTGTAATCCCTTCTTTTTCCATTAGCGTCGAACTGAATATGTCCTGTGAGACCATTGGAAATGCGACTCTAAAACAAACCGTACTCCAACTAATTAATCAAAACAAAGTAAGCTAAAAATTAATTTGTTCTTAACCATTTTAAAGAAAAGTCATTTGGCATAAGTAGAAATTCTGATTAAAATTATACTGTTCTTTGAATTTTTTTTTTCGTTTCATTTATGCTTTATGTATTATCCTATTCTTTGTATTCAATTGTGCATTTAGCTTTACAATTCTGTTTTGTTTTTCAAATTTGCATTATTATTTTATGCTAAAGAATTTCATTTGTAAAGACTCCGAAATAATAATATATTATCCGTTATAAAATAAAAGTTTTGGCCCTCTATTAAAGAGGGCGCAGTTGCAACGCTGCGTTGTCTGTCAAAAAGTGCAGAAGACAAAACTTTTATTTGAGCTCTGCATATTCGTTATAGTATGTGAACCGTGTATTATTATAAAGTTACACCTCTGTGCCGAATATTCAGGTTAGTATTTTTGTATAATTACATATTACGCAAATTAAAATATAATGAATACGAGAGAATATATTCAAAGCTAGATTAATAAAAATCAAGCAGTTATTTTACTGTATTTTAAGCCAACCATGGTATATATTGTGAACTCTAACAGTGCTGCGCTAATTGAGTATTGTAAACTGGTTTAATTTAAAACTATACAGCAATATGGTAATATTCTTTTAGATTATATCTTAAAATTATGTGATTCTATCTAGCTGTCCCAGGTATAAACAAAATTTATTATTTATTTATTTATTTTTATTATTAAGCGAATAAATTCCTGACATTCGTAATGGATTCTCTTTCGCTGGTAGTTGAAGTTGAAGCAGACGCGATAATACATTCATAACTGTATTATATGTAACAAAATTGAATAAATATGACTATATTAAATGAAAAAAAAAACTATGAAAGTTTAGAAATTTATTAAACCTTTGCAGTTTTTAATTATAGTCTTTATATAGGTTTTAAGTTAAACCAGTTTTCGACAATGCAGTGTTATTTAAACTATATCATTTTACCTATATGATGAACTAATCATACAGTATACGCTGCAATATAAACTTATATCGAATCCCAGTGGTGTTATTTATTTTATTTTTTATTTTTTTTTATTTTTGCATTTCGATCATCCGTTAAAATAAAAATTATTAAAATAATTAAAAAAAAAAATATATATATATATATACATATATTTAAATAACCATTTATACATTTGCTTGATAAAAATATAGGCGAAAAATTTTAATTAAGTAAATATAACTTACCCCTCTTATGTACTGGGCGACTACTGATCCATAATTCCAAGCAGTCATTGATGGGTTGAGACAATTGATGGTCGATCCGTTCATATTATGGAAAAGACTAGGTTGATCATGAAATAAACGGCTAAAAGCATCTATGAGAACCAATCCACCATCATAAGCGAGAATTGCATTTTCCTAGTATGAAAATGTCAACTGTAATTTGCTGTAATTTGTTGTTTGTGGGTTATTTAATTAGCATAGCAATAAATGGAAACGAGACAAGTAGGATTGCGGGCTCCTAGCAGTTAGTCGTTAGTTCTTTACCAAAAGCTTTCAAACGTTCCTTTTGTTGTCTACTTTCGAAATGATATATATCGAAATATGTCGAAATATATCATTTCGAAATTAAAGAAACAATCTATTAATACGAGAGTGTTCCAAATGCTCTCTTATGAAAATGTGAAAGATAAATAATCATTTTTTCAATCTTGTGTTAAAGAACCTCATTGTTAATCAACTTGTCACCTCCTCATCCCCTGTGGAAGTGTTTTTCCTTTTATCAACTTTTTGAGGGATCCAAATAGATATCACTTAGAGCCATATCAGTTGAATAAGGAGGGTGGGTAGTGTGAGAAAAATCACTTGCACTCTGATGACAAGGTTTCAATGAAAAAATAAAATGCGTATTTAACTTTGCTGTTTACATTTGAATTACCCTCGTATTACAATTCGTCAAATTTTTTTTTTTATTCTGCTAATTAATTGTTTAAAATAGAGAATTTTTGAACAGTTTTAAAACAGATATCAGGAGGAGATGCCTAGTAGCTCTAAGTCCTTTTAACATGATAATATGAATAAATGAATATTTTAAATTGAATTAACCGTGAATTGTAATATACACTGAGTTGGCTTTGCATTAGCAACACCTCCTGTAGGAATGGAGTCGCCTGTGACTCTGGTGAAAGCCCAAAGTCGGAAACGGCTGATATAATATTGTAAGTAATATACTGGTGTGCAAAACTTAAAATACAGTCAGGTTTTCACCTGTAGCTTCTCATAGGAATGGCCTAGATGTGGAAAAAGCATACCAAAGGAACCGCGTGAGGTACAGAAATGGTGAAGGAAAGAACACCGACACAACAACGGAAACAAAACGGTACAGAGGGACTTTATTCAAAAATGGCACCATAGCACTGGCTGCCATGATAGAGATGCATCACTACCAAAGATGGAACAAAGGGAAGAAGTGGTCCTCAGTAGGAGATTTGGCCACCCCTAATGTCGATGCAGGCTTTGCACCACCTGTCCACACTTAGAACAATGTTGTTGATAAGTTCTTGCGGTAACATCGTCCGTTCCTCTGTCAGCACCATCTTCAGCTGGTGAATATTTTCTGGCGGGTGTGGATGTGCCACTAGGCGTCTCCCCAGAGCGTCCCATATGTGTTCCATGGGATTTAGATCTCGGGAACGGGAAGGCCAATCCATACGAACAATGTCCTCACTTTACAAAAACATATCAACAGCTGCAGTGCGATGGGGTGTGACGTTATCACCCATAAACACGAACTCGGGTTAATCTACTGCCAATGGCACCTCGGAACAGGCGCACATGGGGAAGGATTACCTCAGTACAGTAACATGCACTGGTTACTGTACCGCCTTCCAGAATCTGGAGTTGTGTATGTCCATCTAAGATAACGCCTCCCCAGACGAGAACACCTCGACCGCCATATCGATCCCTTTCAGTGATGTTTGTGGGGTAATACTGTGTGCCAACCTCTCACCAGATTAGCTGGCGTCCAGAATCGCTACTGAGACCGAATCTACTCTCATCAGTAAAGAGTACCTTAACTAAGGATTTTGTGGTTGTAACCTTTAGAAATAGTATTGGTCCTTAAGTTTTGCACACCAGTGTACTTACAGTTGGTCATCAGATCAGGTTCTTGAGTTTCTGCAAAGAAGAATGGGTCGTCGTGGAGATCTTTTCAACTTCGAACGTGGAATGAGTGCGTAGGAAAGATGTTCTGTCCTATGATTTCTGTCCACTGAATGGACAGAAATCATAGGACAGATATGTACCCTCCCGTCCGCTCATAATAACTGGAAACGGGACTCGGACCAGGAGACTGAACTCCAATTATCCAAAGTCCAGCGCCGATGTTCTTTCACCCAGTTGAGGCATAGAGTACTGTGTCGTGGTGCTAGCAATGGGACTCTGGTGGGTTTGCGGCTCTCATAACGTATTGTGGCTAATGATCGCCTGATGGTGTTGGTGGAGATGTTTCTGGCACCTCCTTCGTTGAAGTCGGCGGTGATTTGTGCCACTGTCGCTCTACGGTTGGTTGAAACAATGCAAGACAGACATCGATGTCCATGTTCATCCACCACCTTTCTCCGCCTACAGCACTGTCCACGATCAGATGTTATTCCGGAAATAGCGTATTCCCGATACCCTTGATATTGTTGAACGGGGGTAGTGTAATTTCTGTACCACGTCGGCGATAGAGTGACCCATGCGTTGGGCACCCACTATCGTCTCGCTTTCAAAGTCGGTTAACTCACGACGTTTATCCATACTGACATCGAATTACCGTCTACATGAATACAGTGGTGCAGTGTACCTATATACCTGCCAGCGGTGGGTTCATCCATTAGCGAGAGGAGTGGCAGTGTCGCATTGCCCAGGAACCAGGTATCTCATGAATTCTGTCCTTTCAGTGTACAAGCCAGTATCTAGACAACAGCCAACGTAGTTAAGTGCTTCTGTTTCAAAACATCGGTTGAACAACCGGACAAAACTCACATGTGGGACAGCCTTGGGTACGTCAACACTGGACCACCGACATGTAGAAATCTGTTACCCCATGTCTGATGAATCCCATTTCCAACTATCATGTTGACGAGTGTATCCGCTTCTCCGTAGCCAGGTGGGAAGGAGCAGCAGTGCGTAGCACATGCTTCTTGATTAGACCGGGGTTCGAGCCCGTCACCACCAGTAGACTAAGATTTCTCTGGCAGGTCCTGCCGCTTAATTTTCTGAGTTTTCGGCGGCTAGGACCTAAAAAAAGAGAGAGAGAGAGAGACAAAAAAAAAAAAAAAAAAAATATATATATATATATATACACACACACACACACACACACACACGCGTATTTTATTTATTTTTTTTTTTTTGGTAAATTCGATGAGGAATAACGCAAAATTTTTGAAAGACCGAGTGTATGGGCGAAAAACGTAATTTGGAGATGATTAAATCAATTCCGACGTGTAGGGCATTCGTTCGCGTATTTGCAGGTAGAGTGGGTGGGGAGACTGAAGTCTGAGGAGGGGAAAGACAGAAGTATGGAGTCGAGAGAGGAGGCGATCCCAAGTCACGGTGAGGCATGGCCATGCCCCACCAAAAGGGAAAGTGGGAACGGCGAGGAGGGGAGGAGACAGTAAGACAGTCTCCTTCCCCCTCCGGGTATAGGGGTATTAAAGATGAAGGAGGCTAGGGCGCCCTCTTAAAGTCGCCAAATGGCGTTTGGCAGCTGCGCAACGTTAAGTCTCTTTTCTTCAGTGTCGAGTCGATTTCAGTCCAGTCGCTCATGGGGCAAGCCTCGTCCTTGTGTTTTTCACTTTCTTGTCTCAGAGTTTTTCTCTGTAGTAACTCCATTGGATGGTATTTTATGGTCTTGAGGGTCTAACGGTTCCTGGGATTTCTCCCATCTCCGCGTATGTTCTCTGTATCGGTCAAGCCAGAGATTTAAAAGTGTGTGGGATATGTACTATGTAGTATGTTGTGCCCATTGTTCATCCGGCCTGTTAGCCGCCGGACCCTAGTGGGGCCCGACGTTACCAATACCAGCCACGGGGAGGCCGGCCAGGTGTTACCAGTGATTGAATCAGTACTCTGGCAGGTCCTGCTACCTAGTTTCCTGGGATTTCAGTGGCTAGGACCAAAATAAATAAAATAAAAATTAGAAAAATAAATAGTCGCGAGGATGTTTTATTGCGAATTTGGGTTTTTGCTTTAGGAGCACTGTTTGGAGTTTTAAGCTGAAGGTTTTGATAAAGCCTAATTAGGTCGGGCAAGAATTTTGGTGTGGCTTAGAATTTTGATGTAGGGCTAAAACATCTGTTAGTTTGGAGATTGTTTTTATGGCATACCCTGGGTCATCTGATCACCGTTAATCAATGGCTCAATAGGAATGCATACCTTTCTATCGTCGCCAACCAGTTACACCCCCTCATGATGACAGTGCAACCCGACAACTCTGGCATCTGTCAAAAAGACAACACGCCATGCCAAGGCCCAGCAGGTTACTAATTGGTTTGGAACATGACAAGGAATTCTCTCTCCGCCGAACTCAACCAATCTGAACCCAATTCAGTACATTTGGGACCTACTGTAAATGGATATTCGATGGTACCAACATCCACCTGACACAGTCTCATAAAAAGGGAGGATTTTAACTTCCCAGATATTGACTGGAACTTGTGGTTTGGGCACTCACACACTAGTCAGACTTTTGTGGATTTATTGGATGATTGTTTTCTGCAGCAGCATGTTCGAGGGGCAACCAGAGAGTGTAATACTCTTGATCTGGTTATCAGCAGTGATCATTCGTGTATTAAGAATTTGCGGATAAAGGAACCACTAGGTGGCAGTGGTCACAGTGTACTGATGTGGGATTTACTTAAAGATATAATTACCATCAGGGGTAAAGGAAAGGGTTTTTGCTTCCGTAAAGGTGAGTACAGTGGTCTCAGACAGTTTTTAAATTCTGTACACTGGGACCAACTGATGATGTTACCAACAGCAAATTCTAAGTGGGAAGCATTCAAGGAATAAATCGTGGAAGCTACTAAATGTTTCATATTTATTAAGAAATATTGTTCAAAGTTTAGGCCTAAGTGGTTATAAAATGAATTAATGAGACTCGTAACAGAGAAGAAAAATGCATGGGATGCATATAAATTATCAAGCGACTCAGAAGCCTATGGCAGCTATAAGCTAGTCTGTAATCAGGTCACGAAGGAGGCTAGGCAGGAAGACAGACTACGAGAAATCTTTGGCAAAGGATGCTAAGAAAAACAGCAAGGATTTCTTTACTTATATAAACTCTAAAAGGGGATGAATCTGATTGGTCCACTTGATATCGATGGTTCGACTGTTGATGATCCTGCTCAGATAGCAAACAAACTGAATGAGTATTTTGCATCTACATTTACACATGAGGAGTTATTAAGGAACGAAAATGGCAGAAGGTTATCAAATTGTAGCAGGGTGCTTAATGATTTTGTAATAACTGAGAACAAAGTGGAGGAGAAATGGTTGAAGTTAAACATAAGAAAGACACCTGGGGTGGATGGGATCTATCCAGTTATATTAAAGGAGGCGGCAAAGAAACTAAGCAAACCCTTAGCCATAATTATGAGAGCATCCTTGGACTCAGGGGAGCCCCCCACGGACTGGAGATGTGCAATTCACAAAGGGGGATCGAAGGGTGACACGAGTAATTACAGACCAGTTAGTTTAACTTCTGTTCCGGGTAAAATAATGGAGTCACTGGTTAAAGATGCATTGCACGATCATCTAGACAAGACTGCAGCAATAATTCAGACACAGCATGGGTTTTTTAAGGGAAAGTCTTGTCTGACAAATTTGATAGGATTGTATGATGTGGTTACAAAGAAACTGGATGCAAAAAATTATTTTGATATCATATATTTGGATTTCAGGAAAGCTTTTGACACTGTTGCGCATGGAAGACTATTGTACAAATTGGAGCAGAATAGTATTAAGGGTAAGTTGCTACAATGGATAAAAGGATGGTTGAGTGGGAGAAGACCGAGAGTGGTAATTAATGGGTGCTGCTCTTCGTGGACTAATGTTATTAGTTGAGTCCCACAGGTTTCGGTTTTGGGTCCACTGTTGTTTTGTATATTTATCAATGATATTGATGAAGGTATATCAGGCTTAGTGTCGAAGTTTGCAGATGATACAAAGGTTGGCAGGGTTGTTAATGACAGTAATGGCAGGGTGCTACTGCAAGATGATCTAGAAAATTTGGGCAGATGGGCTAAGAAGTGGCAACTGAAGTTTAACTTTGGCAAATGCCAAGTACTGCATATGGGTGAAAGTAACCCCAGAGAAACGTACCAACTGTGTGGTACTACACTTAAGGTGGTAGAAAATGAAAAAGACCTGGGAGTAATTGTGCAGTCAGATATGAAGTTTTTTGAGCAATGCAGACAGGGCAGGTCATGGGGTATTGTCAATGATATATAGGAATTTTACTAGCAGGGAAAAGGAGGTGATTGTCCCTCTGTATAAGGCAATGGTCAGGCCACGCCTTCAGTACTGCGTACAGGTCTGGAGGGCTCATTTTAGGAAGGATGTAGATTTGATTGAGCGTATACAGAGAAGGGCAACAAGATTGGTGAGGGGAATGAAGGAATCCTCTTACCAAGAGAGGCTTAAGTTCTGCAAATTGCAGTGGCTGGAGACTAGGCAACTGCGCAGTGATCTGATTGTGTATAAGGCCTTGAATGGGTTGAGCACACTGAATTCTGATGGGATCCTTCCACTTGTTCAGATTACGAACCTAAGGGGCCATAAATTCAAATTAAGAAAAGACAGATGTAGAATAGATGTGCGGAAATTTGCCTTTAGCCAGCGGGTGGTTAATTGCTGGAACAAACTTCCATCTGTCGTTGTGGAAGTTGATAGGTTGAATAAATTTAAGGAGGAACTGGACAGGCATTTGGAGGGAATGGTGTAATTTTTTTTTTTTTTTTTTGCTGATGTATAAGCTCATACACTTACTTTCTTGCATTATATGACCCTACTGCTACTACTACTACTGCGCGGGCATTACTAAACACACTGTGTAACGCATGAGTAGCACTACCACAAGAATAGCTTGTGTAATACCCTGTGGAGCCCATGCCAAGACGTGTACGGGTTATATTATGGGCAAAAGGTAGCTCTACAATATAATAGGCAGGTATTGCTAATGCAAAGTCAACTCAATATATATAAAGAACAGAAAAAAGAAAGGAAAAAGAATATTTGCCCAATGTACGAGTTCCAATAATCTAATGTAAGATATTTTCCTTGCACTCATAAATATTATTGAATTATCAATTTATGATATTGTAACTCTTATAATTACTCATTTTAAGCGTTTTTATAAAGCAATAGCTCACAATAGTGCGACCTTTAGTTTACTAGTATACCCTATCGTCTTAAAACTTCGGACACACTTCTGATAGGAGTGAACAGAGCGAGACCGGCAGGAAATTTGCCCTTTTTCTATATAATTTTTGTTTCATTACTTTCCAGGCGCACTGTGTAATGATTGACCACATACAGAGCCGGCACAAGGGTTTCAAGCCCCCTAGGCAAGACTTAATTTGCGCCCCAGTTGTGTTCTGTTCATAATGTCATAAAACCATAAAAGAGGATTATATTGCAAATCAATTTTTTTTTAAATATATTCTTAATATTTGATAAAATATTTAGATCATGTTATTTCTTTATTTAGAAAAACTTATTACCTTATTTAATTTAAATAATTATTTTTTAACCACTAAAAAAAATTACATTTTGTTGGAATGCACCCAATTTCCTTTCATTTCATAATATAAACACAATTTTATATGTTTCTAAAATAGAACATTAAGTTTTTTTAAAAAAAGTTTTATCTAATAAACGCTGTTTTTATGACATCGTAGTAGTGAATATAATTATTCTTGGTATTTTAGAGAATTCACAAATAGAGAAAATTTAGATTATCATACATTACCATTGAACCAGAGAGAAAAATTACCGGTATTTCTGACGTTCCAGCTCGAGGCCATCTGTTTGGCTGAAGACTTTTCCACGCGTCGTAGAAATGTCGAACGTTATCATCCTTCGCATCTACAAGTCGAAATCGTGTCACGGTGAGAGTACTAGGGATGGCTCTCTGCGAAGCCATTAGGTTATCAGCACTCTGAAATAATAAAGCCCAAAACTTTAAAAAAAAAAAAAAAGTAAAAATTGAAAGAAATCATCAACATAATACATGTAAACAATGCGAACAACAATATTTAAATAAATTCTGTTTGTACTCCGGGACGACCACACAGTCAGAGGAGTTCGCAACATTGACAAAATACAAGAAACCACGGTATTTAGTAGTCACGCGAGCTTGAACCACGGTCACTCAAAGCACACGTACTTATGCAGCCTCCCGCTTAACTACTCGGTTACGGCGGCCGTAAAAATGTTCTGCTTGTAATCCCGAACAACCAACAAGTCATAGGAGTTCACAATAAATCATGAATACAATCATTAATTGTGTTTAGCAGTCACGCGAGTTTGAACCACGGCCCACTCAAAAAGCGTGTTCTACTACACTCTCGTTCCTGACCGCTTCGTCTACATCCGCCCTAAAATAATGATCTTGTTTATACTCCGACACTACCAATAGTGTCAGAGGAACTTACATTAATTATTTTGAGAACGAATACAATCAATAACAGAATTTAGCAATCAACTGGACTTGAACCAAGGTCCACTTAAAGCGTATGTGCTTTTGCATTCTCGCGCCTGACCACTCGATGACGTCGAGCCCAAACAGAATATAAAATTATGTTAAAATCAAAAATATTGTGAGGACGATCACCGGACCACTTTTCCTACTTGGGCCATACTCTACCCAGATTCACCAACAATAGAGAAAAAACTATAGGAAGGAATTTCAGTAGTCTGAAAGGGGCGGAAAAATTCAGGTGTACCGCGGGCTGGAAAATACTTAAGGTTCCCACTATAATTAGCGCAATAAGAAGGCGACTTTTTAGCAATCACAGTAAATGTGATTAGCCTTTAAATATACAGAAACCCCCGCCTAAAGCGACTGATTGCGAAAACTCGTTAAACGAATATGATTTTTCCATAAGAAATAATGGAAAAGAGAAATTACACCCCAGTCTGGAATTTTATGATGTACGTGTATTTTTAAATATGCTTTGTTTGAGAGTACGTATTGGCAAAACAACGTGCCATAAACACTAGTTGCTATACGTATACAACTGTACTGCGTTATAAATCCTTGATAAGTAATGCTGATCGGCTGTGAAGTGTGATGATTAGTATTCTCGCCTTTGAATCTGACCATCTGAGTTCAAATGTCGCTTCGTTCGATTTTTTTTTTAATTAATTGATTTTTTTCTTTTTCTGTGATTAATAGAAGTGAAAATCCGCATACTTCGTGGTAGTGACTACTGAAAGCAGTCGATGCTACGAAGGGTTTTGGTTGTTTTGTAGGTGTTGATAAGTTTTTGGGAGTGATATCGACTGCTTTAAGCAGTCGATTAAGTTCTCGACATACACGAGCAGCACAAACTTTTGTGCTGCTCGTGTATGTCGAGAACTTTAGCTTCTAAAATAACTGTACTCTATATTTATGACGACGGACAACCACATAGATTTATGACGACGGACAACCACATAGATTTATGACGACGGACAACCACAGCCTGTGAGACCCTAGAAGCATCTTTAAACAGGTCCTCTGCCTCATGGAAACACACTTTTGAAAGATCGCTAGTATCCTATTGCAATAAATTAGACGAAACTATGCATCTACAGTATGAAATTATGAATGTATTTTAATTCTTTTCGCTCATTTCTTTCTTTATGATTTAAAATTACAATACACCTGAACAGCATGAATTTCACGATTTGGAGGAGGCGGTTGTGGAGGATAATATCAGAACCCCTGCCTTACTCTATCAGTTAACAATGAGAATTGATTTCACACTATTTTTGGTATTTAGTGCAGATGTTTCATTTAGCGCCCATTGATATTTATGCACAGGCGCATGAGGGTCCCCATCAAAGGGGGGTGGCGGTAAATGGTTTGGAGGGGGATCTTCCTTAGAAAGGTACCAAGAAGCTTTGAGATTGGCCCTTAAACTTCATCTGGGACTGACATGAATCGTAATAGAGGTTCTCACGTTCACTCGGTTATGTCGATCTGCATAACATGCAAATCGGCCCGTGAACACAAACGTATACAGACATCACATACTTATAAAGATATAAGTTACGCTTGGGAACCGTTAACATAATAATTGTAACTAAATAGTTACTCTATTGTGGAAACTATTATTCTCCAAAAAGGTTACTGTAAATGCATCTGGTGATCTGGAAAAGAGGAAAACCTGAGTAGGTTTTCCTCTTTTCCAGATCACCTCCCTCTGGCCGTCTTTGTACACCATGTTTTTGTAGCAACTTTCTTTTTTTTTTTTTTCAGTGATATAACTTTATTACTTTTTTAGTTAGTTTTAATTCTACCAGTATTATTTTATATTCATTTTTCCCTTGTTTTTATCTTGGTTTTATTCTTAAAATAACTGTTGGCGCATCGGCGGCCATAATGCACCTCCCCAGTTTTCCTATTTGCATTTGACTCTGATCCAAGCCCGAGACGGGATTCGAACCCGCGACCTTTGGGTTGTCAGGCAGGTAGTTTCCCCACCTGGCTAGCCCGGTTGGCGAGCCAGTTATGTCGTTGTTATTTTGGTTTTTAGGAGCATTAGCAACTAAGGCCATATTGCTCCGGGATATGCGGTGGTCATTCCCTGACCTTTCCGCATCCTCCGTATTTGGTGGTGACAGGCTCGAACCCCGGTCTAATCAAGAAGTGTGTGTGCTACGCACTGCTGCTCCTTCCCACCTGGCTACGGAGGCGCCGAGCCAGTTATAGCAAGAATATTTATCCTCTAACATCTGTTGTAGACCATAAGAATAAATTATTTCTCAGGACGACCTGCTTACCCAGATAGTTAAGACAAAGTTCAAAATAGAATTGGATGGGAATTTCTGGCTATAGGAATAATACCAGGGAATAGGAGAGTTATTTATTTATTGACAGACAGAATAATTCGGCTTCCTTGCATAATTTGACCATTCTAATAGTATTATTATTGTTTTATTTACTGTAAACTCTCGATATAACGGGCTTCGAAATAATAGAGTCGACCGAACCAGGCATTTCGTCTGTACGAGAGGGGTGACATAACCGCCTCAGTCTGTTGGTATTTTACTATCAGTTAAAATATTTTCATAATAAAGCAAATTTAACTTGCAACTAAATGAGATAGCTGGTCTTGCTTTCCTTTATCAATACAGTATCTGACATTTCAGGCTTGTTCCATTTTTTTTTTTTTTTTAATTGAATTTTTTCTTTTTCTGTGATTAATAGAAGTGAAAAGTATATACAGTTATCGCCTTATCAATTAATTACTAGGATTATAACTTTATAAAATACTTATTAAAACTATACAGTTTTACATTCTCCGAACTTAGCTGTTCAGCTTAATTACAGTTTACAGTTTCAGCTTAATTACTTAGCTGTTCAGCTTAATTACAGGGTGATAAATGTTATACAACTGTATAACATTCATCACACTTCTCCCGCTGGAATTTTTGCTTTGACTTACCAGTAATATTGAAAAGGAACAATGCAGTTATATGAGGATAATGAGGAGTCATTGTAATGTGTCTGTGTATTGCGTGTAGTCTATGATCAGTTTTCCTATTTGCAAGATAAAATCTCACCCGATTAACTCGGTCGTGAAATTTAAAAAAAATAATAAATTCCTCTCTCGTCTCAGCGGGAACCGAACTCAATTCCGAATTCACTGTATTAGCAGTTAGGATATTTAAATAATGGATAATTCCTGTTCATAGAAATACAAGCAGAACTCAGAGCCGGAACGAGGGTATAGCGATCGAGGCACCTTTCTCGGGCGTAAGGCTGAAATGGCCGCATTATTTAATGGGGTAAGTTCATATGAATCGTTATCTGAGAAGTAGGGGAACACTTCTGAATACCTGCCTCAAAGGAAAAAATATCCCATTCTCTGCTCTGGTATAACTAGAGCACATTTTTTTTTTTTTTTTTTTTTTTTTTGTTTTAAACAACTCACCGGCTCCGTCAGTAGAAAATGGAAATGCCGTCCTCTGAAGACTGCTTCGTGCACGTACGCAACCAAAGCATCACGAGCCAACTGGGGATCGGTTGCTAAGACGACGTGCTTTTCTTTATCTGTGTTTTCGTTGTCTGCGAGAAGTTGACTAAGAATGATAATGGCTTCTTCTCCACTTCTAATTCTCCGTAGGCCCCACACGTCCAGTTTGAGGTGTGGCACTAACTTCAGAAGTTTCTGCAGTTTATCAGCACCTGAATAGAAATAAATAAATAAATAAATATCAACAGTAACAGTAAGGAGGATGCCTTTCTTCCTAAACCAAAAGTTAGAGTGAAATAGACTGTGATATCGCTAATATTGGATTACAAAAGATATTTTCTATAAAATTTAACTGCCACCAGTGGCAAATGTACGGGTACGCTGCTATATCATTCACTTAAATGAAATAAAGTACATGCAAACACACATCGCCAGAAGCTAATATATCGCAAATTATTGGGCTAATTATTGTAAATTATGTTTGAAGATTAAATAACGATTATCAGGAGCCACTCAGATATCTTAAAAATTTTCTTGTTGAGCATACCCGAAATGTTTCAGGATCATCTTCCGTATTCTCCGTGTTCTAAAATCTGCTTTTATTAAGGAATACGATTTATTATCATGTAATCTTTCATCGCCTTTCAAATAGCATGGAGAGCTCGTTGTGAGAGTTATTTGGCTATCATTGATATTCCTTCTTGCTATTAAACACCTGAATTAGATGTCAAACTTTTAAAAAAAGTTTTCCAAAATATCAAAATAAGAGATAAAAGAGGCATGTAATGCAAGAAAAGCAAGCGTTCAGCCAAAAAAAAAAAAAAAAAAAATTCACACAACCGTTCCATCTAAAAGGTTTTTCCAGTTCCTCCATGAATTTATTAAAGCTTTTCCAGTTCCTCCATGAATTTATTAAAGCTTTTCCAGTTCCTCCATGAATTTATTAAAGCTATCAACTTTCACAACTTCCACCCGCTAGCTAAAGGCAAATTTCCGCACATCTCTTCTACAACTGTCTTTCCTCAATTTGAATTTATGCCCCCTTAGGTTCGTAATCTGAACAAGTGGAAGGATCCCATCAGAATTCAGTGTGCTCAAACCATTCAAGGCCTTATACACCTCAATCAGATCACTGCGCAGTTGCCTAGTCTCCAGCCACTGCAATTTGCAGAACTTAAGTCTCTCTTGGTAAGAGGATCTGTAAGGACCCGTCCTTACATTAATTAATAAAAATGGTTAAATATTATGAGAATTTAACTG
Organism: Mastigoproctus giganteus; assembly: GCF_048544385.1. Classification (NCBI taxonomy): domain Eukaryota; kingdom Metazoa; phylum Arthropoda; class Arachnida; order Uropygi; family Thelyphonidae; genus Mastigoproctus; species Mastigoproctus giganteus. The sequence goes on from NC_143575.1 coordinate 17,626,065, forward strand.
TAATACGAATAGTGGTTTTCTGGTAAAAACAACATAAGTTAAGTAGCACTGGAATTCAAAAATACCTTCCAGTCACTCCTTGTGTAGTTGTAGTTTGTTTGTATGGAAATTCTTTGACGAGTCAGTAAAAGTAAATAACCGTGACAAATCCCCATTAAGACAGAGGCAGATGCACCATAGTAAGGGCCAAGAGCACTTAAGTTGGCTCTCTTAGAAATTTCACAGTGGAACGCCATTAGAGGTGGGCGACGTCACCAGGTGTGCGCGCGTGAGGTCACGGGAAGAGCTGTGACGTTTCTCAGTTAACCTGAACTTCCGCCTCTCGTTCTAGATGGTTCTCGTATATTCTAGGCCACGGAAGTTGGGAAGAAGACCCGCCCACGGAAGATGAGAGGAGACAAATGAGAGCACAGGTAAAGGGATGCGCAGATCTCCTATTGGCCAGGAAGAAAGTGGAGGGAATTTTGAGAGGGAGATTAGGAAGAAGTTTTCGTGGCATTCAGGGAGAAGCTTTCGTGGCATTCGGAAGAAGTTTCGGGGCATTCGGAAGAAGTTTTCGGAGGAGTCGGAAGAAGTTCTCGGAGCGGTCTGGAGAATGATTTGAATGAGTTGGAGAACGATACAAAGCAGAGCAGTAGTCTACTTTGGGTGATAGCTGCAGCCCTGAGGTAGATGGAAGCAACGATAGAAATTCTGCGTATCCCGACAGCCCGTAGGAATGTTCACCTGTAAGCATGGAAGCCGTAGCAAGGAAGAATCACATCCTGAAAATTATATAGGCAAAGCCAGTCGAATGAGTGGTCGAACCATTGACCTACTAGACAACTCCTCTATCCACGGAAGAAGAAATGCTGACCGGTAAAGAGTATACGACCCTGATTGATTCCAGCCACGCAGTATCCGTTAGGGAGACACCATAAATCACCGAGATCCCCAAATGAGCGCCCCCGCATTCCAGTACCTGAATGACCGATACGAAAGGAAGCCGAGCAGGGAGGAAAGTTCCAGGCCAAACACGTAAGTCCTAGAGAGTTTACCGAAATAGGTGTACTTAATTTATTAAGGAGAGGACTTTAGGAGAAAAATGTGTATATTTAAGTAATGAATATATGAATAACGGGTAATGTATTTAAGACGGACGCAGCCTATAATTTGAAGTGAAGCTCCTCATATTAATGCTTGCTGGAAGGAGAGATTATAATAGATAAGTGAGAATTGTTTAAAGTTGAGAAAGGTTTTTATAATATATATGAAATTAAAGGTTGAAATTTCAATTTATTATGAGTTGGTTTGTGGAGAGTATTTCTGATTTGAGTAGGGGCTAATTAAAAGTGATATATATAAAGGTATAGAGGATTAACGGTCCTGAAGGGTAATGTTAAATTGAATTGATTAATATTTCCTGTTAACCTGATTGCAGAAAGGGTGTCTAATTGAATAAATGCAATTTTTTTACAAATTGAGACACGAACTCTGAAGGTTTTTGTGAGCCAGTTCATTGGCTGGTAGTTGTTGGTTTATTATACAGACTGTTCATAAGAAGAGTGAGAAGAATCGATGTAAAGTGTATGACACGACCTATTGAAGTCCCTGTAAAGAACATGAAGAGACACCATGACATAATGAATAATAATGTGTATTAGAGTAGAATATCTGATGATGAAACAATTGAGCTTGAACAAGATATTTACACATATAAAGGTTAATGAAATAACAAGTCACCAGCTAAATATAGTTTGAATAACTGCTATTGCTAGTTTTTGTATGATATGTTAATAAACATTGTTTTATTTTATATTCATGTGTGGGAGTCTGTCATTCCGAAACTCAGCCAATCCTGTGGAGAAATACTTAAAATAATTAAGGTCCCCTACGAGTCAGGTAATCTTCTGAGAACAAACAAGTCAGATGCTAAGTGGGAGGATTGGACTACGGGGATATACATATAAAAAAGGGGATATAAGTAATAAAAAATTAAAATATTAATACAAAAGGAAGATATACAAAAAAAATAACCCCATAATTAATAAACGTTACCCCGCCCCCCACAATTGGCGAGCGAAAGCCAGGATAATTCTGCACAACGGAAGGCTGAGTTCAGAACGACAGGAAAATATATATACATGTATATATACATGCAATCCAGTTGCTGAAACTGATAGAAAAAAATTCAGCTGGCGAGCCAGAAAGCGTAAGTTAGAATTATATATGTTTTACTGAGTTGATTATTGTTGAATGAATTTAGATTGAACAAGTAAATAATGGTGGATTTTAGAGACAAGTATTGATTTAGCGTTGAACTGGAAATTATTATTTATGTACAATTGAATTAATTAGTGAGACCGGACAGGGAAACCTCAAGGATAGATAGGTAAAAATTAATAAGTTTTATAATTATTGGGTGTTGAAATTTTACTAATTGATTATTGATCAAGCAGGTAAATGTTAATGGTAAATTGAATTAGATTATCTAATATAGTTAAAGAATTGTAGAAAGATTAATCGGCAGACATATTAATTAGTTAAAGTTGATAGCTAGAGATTAATAGATATAAAATAAAAATGCCAAGAAAGGGTAGGAAACGAGGCGAGGACTGCGAAAATTTTGGGGGCCACAGTGACGAACATGAAGGCCAAGAAAAACCAGAGGTGAGAATGGAAAGCGTGGTGGCAAAGGGGTCAGGACAAATCAAATACAGCAAGTATTTGAAACCATTTAAGGGGGAATCAAGTGAAAGAGTGGAAAAATTTATTAATAAATTAAAACTAATTAAGGATAAGGAAGAGTTAAGCGATATGGATGTCATAACTATAGGGGAATTTAAACTAGAAGGACAGGCATTAGAAAAATACAGGCAGGCTACAGTGGCAGAAGAAATAGTAACGCTCCACAGATTCACTGAGACATTAAGAAAAATATTTGGGAAAAAGAATGACTTGTTAACAAGCGTAGGAAAGTTGGGAGGATACACGCAAACCACTCGCGAAACAGTAAGCGAATTCCACCAGCGCCTCCTAAATTTAAAACTAAACACAGAAACATCGGAATCGGAGAAACAGGCATTCGAAAAAATACTAACTGGGCAGTTCATCACAGGGCTCAGGCACAATTTTAAAAAAGAAGTACTAAGAAAAAATCCAGAAACATTAACAGACGCGTACACCCACTCATTAGAGGAAGAAAGGCTTGAGAACTTTAGCAAAAATACGGGGGCAAAGGAGATAAACGCGATAACCGACAGAAAGCAGCCTGAAACAGAAAAGGAATCGAGGGAGTGGGGAAGCGAAATCGAAGGGTTAGCTAAACATTTAAATAGCATCGAAAGAAAGATGGAGTGGATGATGGAAAGGCTCTCCTTAAGCAATGATGCTAGAGAAATTCAGCAACAAACGGAAGTGAAACAAAGATTGGGTATAGTTTCACGAACAAACGAGGGGGGAGACAAGGACGGCGGTCGTAAATGGTGTTATAAGTGCCAGAACTCAGACCATTGGACCCGCTACTGCAAAGTGAAACAGGGTGCTAAAGAAAGCTGGGAAAGGGAAGAGTATTGGGAACGAGACAGGTACCCACACGTAAAAAACCCCAGAAACATGGACAAGCACAGGGAGGAAAGGCATTGCGCAAAACAAGGGGGGTATCGGAATGAACGAGAGCGCATTAACAATGCCGTAGTCAAGAGACATGGATCTTTTAGACATGCCCGCTGCGGGAGGCCATCATTACACTTAAACACCGCCAAAGGAAAGGCCATATCTTTAGGTGCGGTAAGTGCTAAGGGCAGTAGAAACGACCTGTTATATGTGAGAGGCAGCTTAGGAGGGGTACCAGGTAAGTTTCTGGTGGACACAGGAGCCTCGAGGTCTATTTTAATGTGGGACTACCTCATTAAATACTGCAAAAGGCCGAGTAAGGGAGATATAAGATGTTGCCGCGATTTTCTTGTGGAGGGGGTAGGTGCTGGAGAAATTCACACCGATTACATTGTCAGAGACAAGGTAAGAATACAGGGGTGTGATAACTTGGTGGCCCATTCATATTTTGTGGCAAACAGAATAAACAGTCGTCGACACGACGCAATACTAGGCACGGACCTCCTAAGGAAGTTAAGAGCCAAGATAGATGTGAGAAATGGCCGCATTACCTTCGGCAGTAATACCCAGGCGAGTCCAAAGGTAGACAGGAGGCGAAAGGCAGGCGTCAGAGCCCAGTATGAGCCAGAGAAAGGGGAAACTCCAAAGGAAGCTAGTGGGGAAGAATTAGAAGGGTGTAAGGCAAGCACAGATAATAAAGTTCTGGTTACACAAAACAAATGGAAATTAAATAAGAACACCAAAACAAATAGGAATAATGAGGGAAGGTGCCAAGAGAAGGGGAGGGTGTTACACGTAGGAATTTTGGAAACGAGAGAAAGGGTCGGTTTACATTCGGGAGAGAAAACACATGAAGGGGGAGAGAATGGCTGTGATGAGAAGGATCGCAAATTAAATGGAGCAACAGAAATTAAAGGAATCGAAGGATTAGGAAATTACAGAACTGAAGCTTCCAGTGAGGAGAAGGCACACAAACTGAAGGAAATAAACAGGATGCAGCAAATGTATCTAGGAGCAGTATTCGACGAAAATATGGGATGGGAGTAGTTAATGAAGCTTAATATAAGTTTAAGTAATGTCTGGTATATAAGTGTAATTAGAAAATATAAAAAGGCAATTAGAGGAGATTGGCTGTCGATTAAGTGGATCTGGGATAAAGGCATATCCGTCTGAGGACAGAAAAGGAAAAAAATTTATATATGGAATATAAATTTTTTTAGGGGAAGAGGAATGCTATGTAAGGACCCGTCCTTACATTAATTAATAAAAATGGTTAAATATTATGAGAATTTAACTGTAATACGAATAGTGGTTTTCTGGTAAAAACAACATAAGTTAAGTAGCACTGGAATTCAAAAATACCTTCCAGTCACTCCTTGTGTAGTTGTAGTTTGTTTGTATGGAAATTCTTTGACGAGTCAGTAAAAGTAAATAACCGTGACAAATCCCCATTAAGACAGAGGCAGATGCACCATAGTAAGGGCCAAGAGCACTTAAGTTGGCTCTCTTAGAAATTTCACAGTGGAACGCCATTAGAGGTGGGCGACGTCACCAGGTGTGCGCGCGTGAGGTCACGGGAAGAGCTGTGACGTTTCTCAGTTAACCTGAACTTCCGCCTCTCGTTCTAGATGGTTCTCGTATATTCTAGGCCACGGAAGTTGGGAAGAAGACCCGCCCACGGAAGATGAGAGGAGACAAATGAGAGCACAGGTAAAGGGATGCGCAGATCTCCTATTGGCCAGGAAGAAAGTGGAGGGAATTTTGAGAGGGAGATTAGGAAGAAGTTTTCGTGGCATTCAGGGAGAAGCTTTCGTGGCATTCGGAAGAAGTTTCGGGGCATTCGGAAGAAGTTTTCGGAGGAGTCGGAAGAAGTTCTCGGAGCGGTCTGGAGAATGATTTGAATGAGTTGGAGAACGATACAAAGCAGAGCAGTAGTCTACTTTGGGTGATAGCTGCAGCCCTGAGGTAGATGGAAGCAACGATAGAAATTCTGCGTATCCCGACAGCCCGTAGGAATGTTCACCTGTAAGCATGGAAGCCGTAGCAAGGAAGAATCACATCCTGAAAATTATATAGGCAAAGCCAGTCGAATGAGTGGTCGAACCATTGACCTACTAGACAACTCCTCTATCCACGGAAGAAGAAATGCTGACCGGTAAAGAGTATACGACCCTGATTGATTCCAGCCACGCAGTATCCGTTAGGGAGACACCATAAATCACCGAGATCCCCAAATGAGCGCCCCCGCATTCCAGTACCTGAATGACCGATACGAAAGGAAGCCGAGCAGGGAGGAAAGTTCCAGGCCAAACACGTAAGTCCTAGAGAGTTTACCGAAATAGGTGTACTTAATTTATTAAGGAGAGGACTTTAGGAGAAAAATGTGTATATTTAAGTAATGAATATATGAATAACGGGTAATGTATTTAAGACGGACGCAGCCTATAATTTGAAGTGAAGCTCCTCATATTAATGCTTGCTGGAAGGAGAGATTATAATAGATAAGTGAGAATTGTTTAAAGTTGAGAAAGGTTTTTATAATATATATGAAATTAAAGGTTGAAATTTCAATTTATTATGAGTTGGTTTGTGGAGAGTATTTCTGATTTGAGTAGGGGCTAATTAAAAGTGATATATATAAAGGTATAGAGGATTAACGGTCCTGAAGGGTAATGTTAAATTGAATTGATTAATATTTCCTGTTAACCTGATTGCAGAAAGGGTGTCTAATTGAATAAATGCAATTTTTTTACAAATTGAGACACGAACTCTGAAGGTTTTTGTGAGCCAGTTCATTGGCTGGTAGTTGTTGGTTTATTATACAGACTGTTCATAAGAAGAGTGAGAAGAATCGATGTAAAGTGTATGACACGACCTATTGAAGTCCCTGTAAAGAACATGAAGAGACACCATGACATAATGAATAATAATGTGTATTAGAGTAGAATATCTGATGATGAAACAATTGAGCTTGAACAAGATATTTACACATATAAAGGTTAATGAAATAACAAGTCACCAGCTAAATATAGTTTGAATAACTGCTATTGCTAGTTTTTGTATGATATGTTAATAAACATTGTTTTATTTTATATTCATGTGTGGGAGTCTGTCATTCCGAAACTCAGCCAATCCTGTGGAGAAATACTTAAAATAATTAAGGTCCCCTACGAGTCAGGTAATCTTCTGAGAACAAACAAGTCAGATGCTAAGTGGGAGGATTGGACTACGGGGATATACATATAAAAAAGGGGATATAAGTAATAAAAAATTAAAATATTAATACAAAAGGAAGATATACAAAAAAAATAACCCCATAATTAATAAACGTTACCCCGCCCCCCACAGATCCCTTCATTCCCCTCACCAATCTTGTTACCCTTCTCTGTACACGCTCAAGCAAATCTACATCCTTCCTAAAATTAGGCCTCCACACCTGTACCCAATACTTAAAGCGTGACCTGACCATTGCCTTGTACAAAGGGATAATCACCTCCTTTTCCTGCTAGCAAAATTCCTGTATATCATTGACAAAACCCCGTGACCTGCTCTTGCAGTCTGTCTGCATTGCTCAGAAAACTTCATACCTGACTCCACAATTACTCCCAGATCTTTTTCGTTTTCTACCACCCTACGTATAGTACAACACAGTTGGTACGTTCCTCTGGCGTAAGTTTTACCCATATGCAGTACTTTGCATTTGTCAATGTTTAACTTCAGTTGCCACTTCTCAGCCCATCTGCCCAAATTTTCTAGATGCTGTTGCAATAGTACACTGCTATTACTGTCGTTAACAACCCTACCAACCTTTGTATCATCTGCAAACTTCGACATTAAGCCTTCATCAATATCATTGATAAATATACAAAACAACAGTGGGCTCAACACCGAACCCTGTGGGACTCCACTAATAACATTAATCCAGGAAGAGCTGCGTCCATTGATTACCACCCTCTGTCTTCTTCCACTGAACCACCCTTTTATCCATTGTAGCAACTTACCCTTAATACCATTCTGCTCCAATTTGTATAGCAGGCTTCCATGCGCAACAGTGTCAAAAAGCTTTCCTGAAATCCAAGTATATGATATCAAAATTATTTTTTGCATTCAGTTCCTTTGTAACCACATCATAGTATTCAATCAAATTTGTCAGACAAAAAAACTTTCCCTTAACAAACCCATGCTGTGTCTGAATTATTGCTGCAGTCTTGTCTAGATGATTCTGCAATGCATCTTTAACCAGTGACTCCATTATTTTTCCCGGAACAGAAGTTAAACTAACTGGTCTGTAATTACTCGTGTCACCCTTCGATCCCCCTTTGTGAATTTGGGATACGTTTGTACATCTCCAGTCCGTGGGGATTTCCCCTGAGTCCAAGGATACTATCATAATTATGGCTAAGGGTTTGCTTAGTTCCTTTGCTGCCTCCTTTAATATAACTGGATAGATTCCATTCACCCCAGGTGCCTTTCTTAGGTTTAACTTCAATAATTTCTGCTCCACTTTGCTCTCAGTTATTACAAAATCATTAAGCACCCTGTTACAATTTGATAAATAGGCATTTCCGTTCCTTAATAACTCCTCGTGTGAGTATAGATGCAGAATAATCATTCAGTTTGTTTACTATCTGAGCAGGATCATCAACAGTCGAACCATCGATATCAAGTGGACCAATCTGATTCATCCCCTTCCTTTTATAGTTTATATAAGTAAAGAAATCCTTGTTTTTTTTCTTAGCAGCTTTTGCCAAAGATTTCTCGTAATCTGCCTTCGCCTGCCTAACCTCCTTTGTGACTTGATTACAGACTAGCGTATATATGCCATAGGCTTCTGAGTTGCTTGATAATTTATATGCATCCCATGCATTTTTCTTCTCTGTCACGAGTCTCATTAGTTCATTTGATAACCATTTAGGGCTAAACCTTGAACAATATTCCTTAACAGGTATGAAACTTTTAGTAGCTTCCACGATTAATTTCTTGAATACTTCCCACTTAGAATTTGCTGTTGGTAACGTCATCAGTTGGTCCCAGTGTACAGAATTTAAAAACTGTCTAAGCCGGCCTCCGTAGCCGAGTGGTCAGGAGCGGGACTGCAGTAGCACACGCTCTTTGAGTAGACGGGGGTTCAAGCCCCTGACTGCTAAATACGGTCGATCTGCCAACCCGCACTGGACCAGCGTGGCAGATTATGGTCCATTTCCCTCAGCATGAATCGTTGAGGAGGCTTCCATCCTGCAGTGTGTTGATAATGGCTGCAATTTACTTTTTTTTTTAAGCCCACTGTAGTCACCTTTACGGAAGCAAAAACCCTTCCCTTTATCCCTGATGGTAATTATATCTTAAGTAAATCCTACATCAGTTATATTATATATATTAGAAGACATTCTGATTTACTGGCCCACTGGCGCCTCCGTAGCCACTGGTGGGCAGGAGCAACAGTGTGTAGCACACGCTTCTTTATTAGACCGGGGTTCGAGCCCGTGACCACGAAATACGGAGGATGCGGTAAGGTCAGAGAATGACCCCCGCATATCCCTGAAGCAATATGGCCTTAGTTGCTAATGCTCCTAAAAACCAAATAACAAACAAACAAAGTGACCCACTCTATGTCTCTGTACAATTGTTCGTTGTACTCATTCGAGTCATCAGGCCTATAACACACTCGTACTGTTATTTTTGCTTTCCCAGTGCTTATGTCACACCAAACTGACTCAAATTGCACTGTCCACCTGTTTCAACTGGATGCACTTCCTCAGATTTTGTGTTTCTTAATTAATAGCATAAACCCTCCTCCCTTCCCCATCCTGTCTGTCCTTTCTGTACATTCCCAAAATTCCAATTCTGCATTCCTAATATCTGCGGACACCGTGTCTCTGATATCCCAACAATATCCGCCTTAGATGTCTTGACCAGCACTTCAAATTCATCAAATTTATTTACGATACTCCTAGCATTTGTGTACATGCAAGTATACATGCACCTATTCCTGTTCTTAGTTACTCTTTACAGGGTAACTTAATTCTTAGTTATCTATTACAGGTTTGAGCACATCAGTAATCAGACGTAGCATCTGAATGAGCGCTGGTGTATAACGTTTGCATGTGTTAGGTTAAAATATATGTACGTATATGTAAAGATATATATGTACGTATATATAAAAATATATATAAAGTTATATATATATATTTTTTTTTTTTTTTTTTTAACTGAACAAAATGTTTTTCATGAATATTTTATTGTGAACATCGTCGCCGGAGGCGAATATTTGATATAACAGGCATCTTGGCATACAAATACGAGTAATCCAATAGAGATCGATTTACCACCTTACAGACCGGCACATTATGCAAATTATTCATGCACATTATTCTCAACACAGGTTGCGAACACATTACTTCATTCCCGTTTGTTCACTGGGATAGCCATATCTCCAGTACTCAGAATGGCAGGTTGTCATCGTTCAGATAATTCTCTGAGATGGCGGGCCATTGGACGACTTGAAGCAGGGAAGTCGGACGCGGAGGTGGCACATTGGCTAAATGTGTCACGCAGTGTCGTCTCGGCACTATGGAAACAGTTTCATGAGACAGGAACCATTGCAAGAAGAGCTGGCCGAGGTCGCCCGAGGGCTACGTCAATCAGAACAGACCGTTACTCAACAGCAAGACCGAACCTTAAGATGTCCTGTCATCAACTGTCCCTTGAGGTTGTTGTGGCCACAGGTGAAAACATTTGCAACTGGACTATGTTAAGAAGGCTGTTATTAGTGGCCTCTACTCAAGGAAGCCAGTGGTTTGTATCTCAGTAACCTCAAACCACCGCAGAGCTCGTCGAAACTGGTGCCATGAACATGTGACTTAGAGCCCTGACAAATGGGGTGCAGTTCTCTGATGAATCCCATTTTAGCATACAAACAGATTCTAGACGTTATTTCATCTGGAGACAACGAGGAATGCAGTACCAACATCACAGAAAGGGACACTTACGGTGGAGGCGGTGTTCTCGTGTGGGGGAGGGGGAATAATGATCAACGGCCGCAACCCTTTTGATGTTTTTGGTAGGAGTACCGTAACTGCGCAGAGCTACCGAGAACAGATCCTCGAACCTTATGTGCGACTTTTCAGCGGTGCAGTTCGCCCAGATTTTCTTTTCATGTTCAAGTGGTAGAGGAATATCTTGAAACTGAAGATATCTAACGACTGCCGTGGCCAGCACGATCAGCAGACTTAAATCCAATCGAACATGTGTGGGTCATCCTTGGGAGTTGCATTTCACGCCGACAGCCAACTCCTAGGTCACTTGGTGAGCTAAGGTCTGTGCTCCTGGAAGAATGTAATTTTTTGCCTCAGAATCTTATGGACACCCTTATATCGAGCGTGTTTTACCGCTATCAGACTTGTATAGCCATTGGAGGGGAGCATACGCCGTACTGGTGTTATGTGACCATATTTTCGAGCATTTTGTATCGACTTCTATAATGTGACCTTTTTGGTAATTCTTATACAACCTCTATAAATGTCCCTTATACCTGTCCGAAATTTCGAGCTGTCTTCCCATTTCATCGTTATTCTATGGTACACCACCATACCCAAATTTTGTCCCACTTCATTGCAAGCTGCACGAGTTACACCACGTTTTCTACGTGTGCTGTTAATTTTGTCGAGCATAGGAATTTGTATAGGTTGGACTTCACTTTATGGTGCTTGGCTCCGCCCACTGATTCACAGTGATTAGGCGATCTATTCCTGTGCGTAACTTCGTTTCCCGATTTGGCGCAGGTTTATAATTGGGAAAGATTTTCAGTCTTTGTGGTTGGTTTTAAATCGGGAATAGATCATGCAATCACTGCGAACCAGTGGGCAGAGCTAGTCGAGCTCTTCACTCCTTGTCGTAAAGATCTGTGGATAAGCACCATAAAGTAAATTTCAACCTTTATTTATTATATTTATACAGTATATAAGAAATATATATATATATATATATATATATATATATATATATATATATATATATAATTATTTATTTATTTATTTATTTTTGTTTTAGTTGCTAAGTGCTGTACCTGTTCGAGTACTGGTTGTAAACTTAACTTTTGGACGCTATTGTAGTGTAGTGTAGTGTGGTCAAGCAACAATGCGTGTGTGTGGGGGAGATCGGAAATAAGGTTGAGAACCGCTGCGCTAGAAGAAGTTACTTTAAATTCTCAACAGAAAAAATATGCTTTTTCCGGTGGCGCTAAACACGACAAGTAACCTATAGTGTTCTAGTACATTGAACTCTACAGTATAACTTCAATATATAGGGAAATCGCACTTACCATCATCGCTGTCATACAGATAGGCGATTGACTTCCATTTATACAATTTGATGACATTTGCCACAGCAGAGGTAGTGTCAGGCTTAATTGCAATGGAAAACTTCGAAGACGTGGCAGAGTCCGGGAATGACGGACTTAGCAGTGGCATTCGGAATGTTTTGGAATACGATGATAGCACATTATGAATTGAAGAAGTTGACGGTGATACCAGGGTAAATATACCTTGTTCAAGAACTCGGCACACTAGAAAAGAAAGGAAAGTTTGTATGTAGATAACATCGCCCAGTGCAACTAAGTATGAATATAAATATCAAAAGCTATATTCAGAAATTGATGTATCATATAATCAGTTAAGTTTCTCCCTTTTCATGATACCAAATTTGAAATATTTGATGATGTACGATTAGCTAGTAAACATGCCCTTTACTGTAGATAATCAACAAAGATTCTTAAATGTGCACGTCAACTCCACCTCGTAACACATTTTTTAATGATTATCTGCGGTTCATACAGTTTGAAAGGCACTAATACATTCGATTTTATTATTATTGTTTCTTGTAATGACTGTCTTGGTCGAGCAGCAAAAATGGAGTTTTTATTTTGTTAAATTATTTTGAAAAAGCTAAGAAGTGCGTTGTAATTGTATTGTGTCTTAGAGTTAATATTTTTGCAACGATATTAATTCTGATATACTTCTAACGAATCTTGTACAGTATTATTAATTCTTGAGAATAATCATTGGGAGAATATTCTAAAAAATATTCTCCTTCCCTGCAGATATTCTCTGCTCATATTACTAGTTATTAATAGTGACACCTCAGCTGACCACCAGGACAGCACATGGGATTTTGTAAATGATATGTCCGAATTTTGCAAGCAGGGATAAGGAGGTGATTATTCTATTGTATAAGGCAATGGTCAGACCACATCTTGAGTACTGTATACAGGTCTGGTAACCTCACTTTAGGAAGGATGTAGATCTGCTGGATTGTATGCAGGGAAGGGCAAAAAAGGATGCTTTTACATAGAAAGGCTTCAGTGCTGCAAATTGTAGCGTCTCGAGACTAGGCACCTGAGGGGAGATCTGATTGAGGTGTTTAAAGTCCTGAATGGATTGGGCAAGCTCAATGCTGATGGGATTGTTCCTCTTGTTTAGACCACGCACGAGGGGCATAAATTCAAATTGAGGAAGGATGGTTGTAGAATAAATGTGCGGAAGTTTGCCTTTAGCCAGCGGGCGTTGATTGCTAGAACAAACTTCCATATGATGTTGTGGAAGCAGATTTCTCTTCAAGAAATCTGCTTCCACTGAGAAGAGACATAATTAAAGTGTTTAAACCTTTGAATGGATCGAATAAACTAAATACTGATATCATCCTTCCTCATATTCTTCTTCTCACAACATACATGAGGGGATGTATACTTAAATTGAGGAAGGATGGTTACAGGATTGATGTGCGAAACGTTGCTTTCAGCTAGAGAGTAATTGTTGGACGAACTTTCAGCTGGTACTGTGTAAGTGGATAGTTTAAATAAATTAAAGAAAAATCATGCAATTTACTAGAGGATGGATAGAAGTGGTGGGTAGTGTTTTTTTGTGGGGGAAGAGGAACTGATTCTGTATAAGCTTCCTTACACGCATCATTTGCCACTACTAATACTAATAACTTGGATTTTTTTTTTATATGTAAAAAGATACTCTTTCTTCTCAAGTGATACCTCAGCAATGAAGTTGTTCAACGACGGAGAATTCATTTTTCAAATTGCCTCTACCTCCCGTCACTGGAAAGAGCTTTTAGAACTTTTAGTCGTCCAAAAATGTTTAAAAAATTATCTTGGTCTGGTAACTCGTCGGATTAGGACTTCATAGAAAATCTTTTGATACAGTTATAACGAGGGTTAATGAAGAAAATCTCATGCGAAACGTGAGTTAATAGAGTCAGTAATCAGCGTATAGTTATTGTGAAATGCCGTAAGAAACATTAAAAAACCTCATGTATTCCACCCAGACATTGTAAAGATGTTATAGTTTTTTCAGATATCCGACAAAATTAATGAATGGGATAACTGTCAATGAAAGTAGATAACTGTAGACCACATGTCCAAAAAATTTCCTTCAATTTAAGAGCAACTGACTGTTGGAATAAACTCATACCTACTCTTGTGGAGATTGGAATTTTATCTAAATTTAATGAGAGAATGGATAAATACTTAAAAGAAACAAGTAAATGAAGAGAGGAATAGGACATTGGTGACTTTATTTTATTTTTTAATTTAAATTTGAAATATACATTTAATTTTATTTATTTTTTGGCTAGTGCTACATAAACATGCCTCCTTTCATGAATTTTGCCGATACTAATAATAAAATATTAGTTAAAATTTTGAGTAATAAAAAACTTTTTAAAAAAAATGCTGCTATCTAGCCATTAGTAATATATCACTGAATTTATTTTTATTTTTTGTTCATAAAGAAAAAAATAATTTCAACATGTATGTTTTGAGCCAAAATGCAAAAAGAAAAAGTGTGAAATGGGAGATTTGTTATTAATTTGACCAGCATTATATTGTAATTACGGTATACTGTGTGTTAGAGTTAACATTTTTTCAACAATATCAATTTTGATGTGCTTCTAACGAATCTTATATTATTAATTCTTGAGAATAATCCTTGGGAAAATATTCTCCTTCCCTGCAGATATTCTCTGCTCACGTTACTAGATATTAGTATTGACAACTCAGCATGGTCTTAACAAAGTGGTCTAATAACGGTTGAGCATCTTCTCCCGATTACTGCCACCGTAGCCGAGTGGTGAAATGTCAGGGTGCCTGGGGTTGAAGCCCGTGGCTTCTAAATACGGTGCTGTTACTTGTATTCTCTCTACCTTCTGTGGTCGTCCCGGAGTATAAACAGAAATTTTATTTTTTTTTTTATTTAAATTACCTGTCTTGACACGTCTTTCCATTCTTTTTTCTAAGACAGTTCATCCAGTTCCAGTCCAACCTATAGGTCCCGTTCCGGTCCGTCCTATAGTTCCAGTTCACCCCACAGATGCACAGTCGGAGTGTGATTTGGGGATTGTTGTTGTAGTAGGGTTTTTAGGAGCATTAGTAACTAAGGGCCTATTGCGCCTTATATACTGTCTGTAAATTGCCTATGTTCTGTGGTTGATTTTCTTTTTGCTGGACGAAAAATCCGAGTTCCGGGAGTAAAAAACCATGCTACCCTCGTACGACTAACTCAGCCACGTTGTGAAAAAGTTCCATAAAAACTCCTCACGTCATCGATGGGACTCGAACTGAGGTCTTTCCCACCTGTGTGGGGAGGATAGCGATTCTACGAACTGTGCTACCACCAGGGCTTGGGGATAGTGATAGCTGAGGTAGATATGTAAGTCCCTAGTGTACTCAAATCACTCAAGTACACATTTTCACGGTGAATTGGTTTATTATCATTTTAAACCTATCCGTATCCGTCAAGGTGGCCATATAACATAGACGGATGTGCTTTATCTCTTATGATGCTCAAATAAATATATACGAAAATTTACTATCAGCCAGAGAGTTATTGATTATTAGGACAAACTTCCATCTAGTGTTGAAGTGGTAGTTTGAATTAATTTAAGGAAGTAGACAAATTATTAAAAGTGATGGACAAATGATGTAGGTGATTTTTTTCTTTTTTGGTTGACGCTGTATAAGCTTGATTCGTTGCATCATTGCCACTGCTAATACTAATTGTCGTGGGCGCCTCCGTAGCTAGGTGGGAAGGAGCAGCAGTGCATAGCACACGCTTCTTGATTAGACCGGGGTTCGAGACCGTCACCACCAAATACGGAGGATGCGGAAAGGTCAGGGAAAGACCACCGCATATCCCGGAGCAATATGGCCTTAGTTGCTAATGCTCCTAAATAACAAACAAACAAACTAATTGTCGTTCACCTTTCAGGAGTTGGGGGAACAGAGAATTAAGGGTATGCTCTGAAAACACTCCGCACCATTATTCCCTGCCAGCATGTACTGTTGGTACGCAGCAAGCAGGATACATTTTTTCATGTGCTTTCCTCCATATCTGAACCCTTTCATCACTTTGGAATTATATAATGAGTTCAGACCACATGATCTTTCGCATTCTCCCTGAGGCTACTCTTTTCTCGCTCTACGCCACTGCTGGTTTTTTTTTTTTTTTTTTTATCAGTACACTTCCGAAATGAACAGCGTGCGTAGCCTCCGACTGTCACAGTTCATTCCCTAAAAAAGGTGCATACGTCATATACTACATGCTTGTGTTCACTCACCAAGATTTCTCTAAATATGCTATAACACATACACTGTGCTGCCACTTTATTAGGTACACCTATCTAGTAGCGTGTTGAGCCTTCAAAACAGCCTGAATTCTTCTAGGCATGGATTGAACAAGAGGCTGAAAACGTTGTGCACGAATGGAGTACCATGCAGACGTGAGTGTGTCACGCAATTCCTTGAAATTCGACGGAGCTGTAGACCTGCAGCGAACAGCCCTTTCCAACTCATCCCAAAGATGTTCAATAGGATTGAAATCTGCAGACTGAGCGGGCCATTGCAGCAAAGAAAAGTCATTGTCATGTTCCTGGAACCATTCCATAGTGATTGGGGCTTTGTGCACCGGCGCATTTTCCTCCTGGAAATAACCATCTGACTGAAGATAAACTGTCAACATGAACGGATGCACTTGTCAGCAACGATGTTTAGGTACGATGTGGCATTCAGTCTTGAATCTATGGGTATCAATGGACCCAACGTGTGCCAAGAAAACATTCCCCACACTATAACCCTGCCCCCACCACCTTTCACAGTAGTCGTCAGACATGACGGGTACATGGATTCATGTTGTTTTCACCAAATTCTGAGCTTTCCATCAATATGATGCACCAGGAACTTCGACTCGTCAGACCAAGCAACTGTTTTCCAATCCTGGATATTCGAGTGCTGTTGTTGCTGTGCCCACAGGAGGCGTGCTCTCTTGTTCTTCATTGATAACAAAGGTACGCGATGTGGCCGTCGGCTGTTGTAGCCCATTCGCGACAAAGTGCGACTAGTGGTCCGTTGTGATATTTTGTTCTGCGCACCAAGGTTGTATTCTGACGTGATGTGCGACATTGTGGCCCGTCTGTTTGCTTGCACAATTCTAGCCATCCTCCTCTGACCTCTCTCGTCTGTCCTTTGCTGGGGCCTTCGATGCACTTTGGCGGCCAAGCATCTTGGCAAGGCTTCGGGTTACTGGGATCCCAGGCAACCTCTACAGGGTGATCAAGAGCTACCTCACAAACAGATCCATCAGGATTGTTGCTCCCTATGGGACCCTCTCCAAGAATACATTTCGCGGCTGTCCACAGGGTTCGGTCCTTGGACCACTACTGTGGAACATAGTAATGGACTCCTTCCTAGCTATAGACCTCGACGAGGTAAAATCGCAGGCCTTTGCTGATGACCTCTTACTGACAGTGACAGCGGACTCAAGGACACAACTGGAGACACTGGCAAACCGGGCTCTGTCCACCCTTCAGGAATGGGCAAAGAAAACTCAACTTAGAATATCCCCTGCAAAGACAAACTCCATTCTGCTCAAGGGGTGCCTCAACCTCAGGCGGCCTCCACAAATCAAGATCGACCAGAAAACAATTAAATTCTCAAAGCAGCTAAAGTACCTAGGCATGATTCTAGATCCGAATCTATCATTTCAGGACCACCTGAAATGTTTGCGTACAAAAGTCAGACGATACACTGCATTGGTTGCCAGCGTCACTCGCAGAGACTGGGGCCTAGACAGACGGGTGCTACGTCTTTTCTATAAAACCATCTTCACCCTAATAGTCACGTATGCATCTGGCACATGGTATCAAAAACCCACAACTGTTGTCAATAAACGAATCATTGACTCGATTCACCGATCAATCCTTCTGACCATTACTCGAGCTTGCAGCACAGTGAGCACGCATGCCCTGCAAGTCCTTGCTGGTGTCCTTCCACTGGACTTAGAGATCATTCGACGGGGCCTCACGCACCACCTGGGCAAGGGTATCCCATAGACATGTTTGGGATTCACCACCGACATCATCAATAGCAAGACTATGGAAAAGAAAAAGCTGCATGCTCACCTGCTGCAGGTGTGGCAGGATAGATGGGCCACCTCGCAAAAAGGCGAAATCGCCAGAAAGTTTCTGCCCAACATTGGCCGGGGTTTTTCCGAACTTCCCACCCTGGTTTTCCCCGGGCCTACAAGTCACATACCTACTGACAGGACATGGAGCTCTGAATGCAAAGCTATTCCTACTCGGAATACAAGAAGATCCCACCTGCACCTGCGGGGGGCTGGAGAGCTGGCAGCACCTCATGCATGATTGCCAGCTGTATGACGACCTCCGCAGTGCATTCATCACCAAAATACAGTATCTACCATACGGCCAGGAGCACCACATCTTGGACACCAGGGAAGAATATCAGGCTTTCTCCAGCTATGCACTGGCCCTGTTCACAAGACGGAGAGCTCTTATCGCAGCGAATCGCAATCAACCACTGACACAATAAGGAAATGAACAAACCTCGAAGGAAATCATCCCGCGGAAGACGCCTGAACCCAATGGCCTCCGATCATCAAGGCACTAAACCCTGAAGTGGACCTAAAGTTGAATAAATGAGAAATGACTCTATAAACAACATTGACGCAAACACCACATGGATGGGAAATGTCACAACAAAGACCCCACAAACGCCGACAAGCAAACCCGGACCTTTTGACGGTAAAGACTGCAGAACGGACGGGAACCACCCCATGAACGATCATGCTTCGGTCCGATCGCTCCTGGAAAGGACTAGAACCGCTAGCAGCTCCGCTGCCAAATGCTATATGGCGAGCCGAATGGGGTACCCTTACCCTATTCATCTTAAATTCCCTATCCCCGGCAGGAGGGAGAGGAGACATGCTCTGTTTCCTCCCTCCCCTGCCAACCCATCTCTTCACCTGGTGAGGCATGCGCCTGCCTCACTGACCACCTGAGGTCGCCTTCTCTATCGTCTCCATGCTTCTGCCTTCCCCCACAGTCTTCAGTCTCTTCCCCCACTCTAACTGTATACCTTATCCATGGCAGGGGGAGATAACTCTTCTTCGTCTCCCCCACCCGCCATCCAAACTCCCCTCTGGTGTGGCATGGGCATGCCATACTGTCTAGCAGGGGTCATCTCCCCTATCGACCCCTTACTTCTACTTCTACCCCCCCACAGTATTCAGCCTCCCCTCCCTCCCACTTTTATCTTTCATCTAACGTATAACCCACACGTCTAAATTTAATAACAACGAAATTCTGCCCGACCTATTAGGCCTTTTAACACATCTTTCTAGCGTTCAACCCCAACCAGCGATTTCCTAACAGCAATCTCCTTAAGAATTAACGTCAAACGCGTATATATATATTTTTTTCTCTTTCTTTTTTTTTATTATTACTATTTTATTTTATTTTTTACTTTTGTTATTATTTTATTTATTTATTTATTATATATTTTTTATTTATTTATTTTTATTTATTTATTAATTTATTTTATTTTTTTTAGGTCCTAGCCACTGAAATCCCAGGAAACTAGGTGGCAGGACCTGCCGGAGCAACTCGTCATGATTCTGGACACCTCCACGTGGCAAGGTATGGGCAACGTCGGGCCCCACCAGGGGCCTGGCGGCCAATAAGCCGGACAAACAATGGGCACAACAGATCACACTGCACAGACATGGCCCACACACTTTCAAGTCTCTGGCTTGACAGTGTACTGTCCTCGATACAGCGAACATACGCGGAGATGGGAGAAATCCCAGGCGCCGTCTGACACGAACATACCTTATACCTAATCTCGTCTGTCCTGGTGGTTCATGGGCTCTGCACGAGGTTTGCAACCTGCATTCAAATCAGGCACCACTCAATGTCCTGTTACTTAATATTTCTCTATTCTCCGCCCTCTGGACAGTTCGAGGAATCTCTTAACTCTCTTGACCATACATTAGACTTTTTAGGCTCAAAGAACATCCTAATTACGGCTGACGTTAATGCGAAATCCCATTTCTGGCACAGCCCAGTTTCTGATCCCCGAGGACTGCTGCTGGAAGATCTTTTCCTCACCAGGAACCTAACCATCCAGAATCTACCAAACCAACTACCTACATATTGCAATTCAATAGGACAATCAAATACTGATGTAACCATTACTACCAATGATCTCCGAACACACATACAGAACTGGACAAAAACATCCCAGACTGGACGCTTAGTGACCACTGAGTTATATATTTCCACATTACTAATAACCAACCGCCAGTCCCTCTCCATGAACAACAGCCTGGCTTTGTCCGATTCTCCACGAAAAAGGTAGATTGGGCAAAATTTGAAGAATCCATTAAACAGGACTTTCCAGAATCAGACTCCTCCCATCTCAGCGCTTTCGCCTGAAAAACTGGCAGAAACCATCCAAATCGCCATAACCAAGGCATCTTATAGGGTCGGCAAGTAAGAAGAGAGTTTGCACCAGACCCTGTGCTTGGTGGACAACAGAATTGACCAGTCTAAGGAGAGATGTTCACAGAGCGCGAAAACAATATCAGACCCACAGAGACTGGTCAGCTCCTGATGTCACCCGGCTCTATAGAGACTACATAAATAAGAAAAATACATATACCAGGGAAATAGCAAAAAGAAAGAAAGAGACCTGGTCCAACTTTGTAAATGAATCAGGTAATACGAATTCATGGGGATTACTATACAAGTTAGCACGAGACAAGACTCTCGCATCTGACATCTTTGGAACAATCAAATCTGGTCAGCAGAAAATCTCTAACTGGGCTGACTCAACCAACGCCATTCTCAAACTCTTTCCTGATAATAACCCCCTGGAAGACCTTCCAGAACACAGTACAATCAGAAGAGACAATGAAAAATACCAAACGTCAGTGCAAACTAACTCATTCACAAATCCGGAACTTGAAGCAGTTCTTAAGATAAACATCAAAAAATGCCCAGGACTGAACATGGTGAAATATGCTTTCATCATTACAATACATAAAATCAAATCTGAGCTCCTGCTACTGTTATACAACAAATGTCTCTCTCACTCTTGTTTCCCACAAATCTGGAAGACTGCACTACTCCGTTTCATCGCCAAGCCCAATAAACCGATTACAGAGCCGAGATCCTTCAGACCTATAGCACTTCTGGCCAACATTGGAAAAATCCTAGAACGGTTAATAGCTCTGCGCATTACAAATCTGTTTCTTTCTCGGAATCTGATCTCGCCTGCACAATATGGATTTACCTCAGGCACAATATGGATTTACCCCTGTGAGGAGGCCCTCTCAGACCTGGTCCTGCATCTGGAGATGTCCAATTACAAGTACGAAATGGCCTTGTTCATTGATTTTGAGGAGGCCTTCGACAACGTGTGGTGGGAAAGCGCCCTGGAACGCCTCAGATCGGCAGAATGCCCTCACAATCTCTATTGGCTAAACCGAAACTACTTTTCAGAGCGATCGATCATCATAAAATCTAAATACCAACATATCCACAGGCCTGTTTACCGGGATTGTCCACAGGGGCCGGTTCTGGGACCTCTGGTCTGGAATACGGTGCTTCAAAACTGGCTACACAAATCATCTGAACATACTAAAGTCATTGCATTTGCCGATGATTTGACATCATCATCTCAGGTCATTCAAGATCGGTCCTTGAATTGAGAGCGCAGAAAGTGAACTAACAAACTTCAGATTAATCCCACCAAAACAAAGATGATTTTCAAAACCAAATGACATAAGAAGCCCCCCCCCAGATCAAAATTAATGGTATTCAGCTACCCCTGGTCGTGCAGGCCAGGGTCTTAGGGATGATCATAGACCACAGGCTATCATTCCTACCTCACCTACAACATCCTCGTGAAAAAACCAGGAAGTTTACAGCCTCCATCATTAGAATTTCAAGAAATGAGTGGGGCCTGTCCAGGTGGACCCTGCTCCTCTACTATAAAGTGGTATTCCTTCCCATAGTCTCATTCGCGGACGGAGCTTGGTTCCACATAGTGGTAATCGTCAAAATGAAGCAAAAACTCAACTCAATCCAGAGGGCTATGCTACTAGCAACACATCGCATCTGCCGAACGGTGTCCACTGCGGCAATCCAGGTTATTGCTGGGACTCTGCCATTAGACCTATATGTAATTTTTAGAGGATTATGCTTCAGGCTCAAAAAAGGAATGCCTACCTCCATCATGGATATAGAACTATCGCTGAATGATGACAATAAAAGGGAAAAAGCTCGATGCTTTAAAGAGCTAATAAATGTCTGGCAAACAAGGTGGGACAATTCAACTGTTGGCACTGTAACCAGAAATTTCCTACTGGATGTCTCCTTTGTGATGTCGAAGAAGGTTAGCTCATGGTTTACATACAATTAGTCTGGAAACATCGTATCTTATTACTGGGCATAGATCCCTTAACAAAAAACTCCACCAGCTAGGCCTGTTAAACAATGACTTCTGTTTCTGTGGAGCAAAAGAAAATTGGCAACATCTTTTCCACAAATGTGCCTGCTATGAAGACATTAGGAATGAAGACATTCGCTTTTTTTACTTATATACCCATCCTTCAGCATAAATCAAGTTGACCAACTTGTTCTGACCCCCACATCACTTGTCTGCACTCCATGCTTTTGCAGCTGCTGCCTTTGCCAGAAGAAAAGATGTGCTTACAACTAATGCGGTAGCAACATAACCTCAAGCACCAATCAAAGATCAACAACCTATTGACCTTTTCAGGCATATTATTATTTTATTTTATTTTTATTTTTTTTCCTTTCCTCACCTCTCTCTCTCTCTTTTTTTTCCTTCTTTTTCCTTCCCCCCCCCCTTTTTTTTCAAAATTTTTCTTTCTTCTCTCAAAATGTGCACCACGGGTGAATGTGTTTTTTTTTTTTTTTTTTTGCTGAAGTCTGGAATGGGCCCCCAGAGGATCCTGGCCTACCTGCTGGCGACACCAGGTGAGTCAGAGTCTCTTTTGAGACGTTACGTGATATACTGGGACTGGCCCACCTTCCCGTGGTGTGGACAAGTACCCAGAATCATCTGTCCAGGTGACTGATGCTTCTGGGTAGCCAAGAGGCCAGAACACACATAATACGCACAAACCTACGTCACACACATATCTGGCCCATTTGTAGTGATACGGTTCTTCACAGAGATACGAGGCGGAGTTGAACGAATGTTCCAGGTGCCGCCCTTTACATATACACATGTCCACACATGTCTCATCAACAAGCGATTTTCTTCCACAGGAGTGCCGTTGAGGGGATATTTTCTGTTCGTTGCACCATTCTCGATACATCCTTGAAACTGTGGGGCGTGAAAAGTTCAGGAGAACTGCCGTTTCAGAGATGCTTTGTCCGGCACGTCTTGCACCTACTACTATGCCACGTTCGAAGTCCGATAGATCCCTTTTCCCCATTCTTGCTACGGTTTGTACGCTTAACTGTTACTAGAAAAATTGTTCTGCTGAGTTCATATCCACAACTGTGGTCATGTGACTTGCAACGTTGTGGGACAAACCATTTGTGTGCACATCAGCGGTGTACCTAATAAAGTGGCAGCACAGTGTAGATCCTCATTTTATTGTTGCAAGGCAGTGTATATTCTGGCACGTAATTTACGTGTTTTCCTTTCCTGCTGCGCACACACACTACTAAATTGCCTTTAGTGATTCGTAATTCCATTCAATAACTAACTTGTTTGAATTTCTTATACTTGTATGAGTACATGGAAGTACATGCCAGGTTTTGAAGTTAACATATCGCAAAAATCAGACAGAAAAATCATTATCGCTCCAGAATTCTGTTTCAAACTTCTGCAACATTTTTACTGATGCTTTCATTTGTCTTGTATTTCCTTTCTCGCGATAATAAGTTGTTTGCAAAGTAAGACGCATGAAGGCCACCCATCAGCATTCTCTTTAAGCATTCTCTTGAAGGCCATACGTTATCACCCTGAACGTTGTTACTGACATCATGAAATCATTAATTTCAATTCTAATCGCGTAGAGAATGATTCCATTTAAGTCCCGGATAGTTTATAGGCTAATTAAAGTTGCTGATGACAATAATAATGACAGTTAGTTCCAGAAAGTTAATTAGATGACACGGTAGATATTAAAGCCTCTGTCGGAAAGAAATTATCTGGCTTATAGTATCAGAGAGTTATTGGATCTTCTAAAATAATTTATAAATGGACTTGAGCTAAGAATTGTTTTGGATGAAATACCGAGGCAACTTAGTCATGAGGCTTATTGTGACGAAAAGTTGGAAATGTGCAAAAGACGGATCAACTGTTTGCGGCATGGAAACATGGAATAAAAAATCTTACCCGACAGTAACAAACTGAACTTGCATAGAATGCAATTTGGGTAGCAGTTGGTACCAATAAATTTTATTAATGACATTATTAGTATTATACTATGTTAATACTACATTTATGCAGTAATTCTCAAGATATGTTTGGTTTAATTTAATGAAATCTTTTGAAAAATTTTCATTCTTTTTAACAGCATACAAAGAAACGTTGAAAGTGCCAAAAAAAAGCAAGTGTAGTACATAAAATGTGCGGGTTTTCAACTTACACAACTTCTAATAAAACGCGATTATGTTATTAACATATTAGTGACATTCTATTATTTTTCAGCAGGGTTGATGCCACAATAAATCATCATTTTGTGTCTCCATGACACAGTCCACACACATCTCCTTACTGCTTCCTCCCCCCCCCCCCGCCTCCAGAACCTGAACTCTAAGAAAGGAGAGACATATTAGCCGGGATTAATCCGTGCAGCTTAAATATCGTGGAAGACACGATTGCTAATGATCCTGTGCAGTTTACGTAATATTAACTATGAGCTATCAATCGCTTATACGTTAGTACTGATAACTTACTTGCTCGGCTAATCTGAAGAGTATCGACATAATCATATCTTTCTATAACTGACTCGAACGATACTTGAGATGATGAGGTACTGTTATTATTGTGCGACCAGAACGCATACCTCAGTGCAGTGAGAGAAGCCTCAGTGTCTGGACTGAACACGGCACCTAGAAAAAATCAGTAAAGATATTAGGTTTAAATATAACAATGAATATAGTTTTAAAAAAAGCCGAACGAGAACATTATTATTAATATCAATTTATTTCCAAATAAATGTCCCTTTACAGCTATCGAGCTAGAGGACACGGGTTACATGATAATAATGAATAAATAAATATTGCCATACTATTACAATCTATGTACAGAGTACTCAAATGAATTGATACAATGCATGGTCTAAAACAGTATCTGATAACATAAATACATAATCATAGATACATAAATACAACAATATGGATAATATAGCATCCCAGAAGTCATATCACCTACAGTTTGACCAGGGCTTACATACCTGCCATAGAGGCGGATCTGTATGTTTTGTCCTTGCAGAGCTTCTGACAGTCAATGGATAACCTGTTCAATATTTCCATGGAATTAAATGGAAACATGTTATCCAGGGAGGTCATGCTGCGCAGCTTGGATCTGAATGGCAGTGCGCTGGTATGAGTTATTACGATCTGACGGTCTAGCAATGATATCCCATATATCAGGTGAGCATAATTTTTCGGAGAGAAGCTGGGCGAATATAACGAGGTTCCTGGAGATTATATTATACTTCCAAGATAACATATTTAGATTAGAGAGCATGACAGATTTTGAGATTGAAGGTGGTAGGCATGCGACGTTTTTAGCCATTTTAAAATCCAGTATTCCAGGGATAGGAACTTGGTTTGGTAAGATGGAGGTGCCGAGGACCATATCGTTGAGGCATACAATGGAATTGCGGTTATATTACGGAGAATATAGTTAGTGATAAAATGTGGTTTATGGAAGTTGGAGATCTCCTGTTTCCCTGCCCATATAGCAGCATATGTTTTTTTTCGAGTGGCATTAAAATGGGGCAAGAACGTGAGGTCTTTGTCCCAGGTGAGGCCCAAATCTTTATGATCCCGTAGGTTATGTTCCTTTCGAATTGTAATTGCTTTTTTTTTCTAAAATTATTTTAAGTAAAAATACGTTAAGCGAGGCTGCTGTACAAGTTGTTTTTGTTGGGGTTTTATGTGCATCAACAACTTAGGCCATATTGCGCTGTATATAATGTCTGTAAATTACGTGTGTTCTGTAGTCGATATGCTCTTTGCTGGAGGAAATCTTAAATTTTCGCTGCACTAGTTTTCTATTTATACTTGTAATTGAGTGAACTGCATGGCGTCGTCGTGTGTTGCAAAAATGTCTTTGAAATGTAAACGTGTAGCGCTGTTCATCAATAACAAAACTTGATATTATTGAAACATTTGAGAAAGACGTTTAAGAATTTTTTTTTTACTCGGTTAACAATGAGCAATAGATTTATGTGTGTCCATGTATAGATTCGAATCTTAAATGGTACTAATCTGAACTGAATATGAAAAGTAGGGAAAAATCAACAATTTTGGGACTTAGAACAGAAGTGAGACGTCAGTTGTAAAATATGCTTCCGAACAAATATATTATTCGAATTGCTTATTCCGACTTAGAGTTTCGCTTTTTTTTACTTATATACCCATTTTGTCATTAAAATTAACTGTCATTTATCTGATTTAATTTAAGTAATATTGATTTATAATGCCTTAGACAATTAACTATTAGAATAAGCCACCAAAAGTATGAATAATAAAGCATTATTTTGTTACTCTATGGTAAACTTTATTTCAAATTGCCTAGCTGAATGTAGTGGTAGTTTGTTAAACTTTTAGTATGAATGTCTCTGTATTGTTCTAAAGCATAATCTCTCTCTCTCTCTCTCTCTCTCTGCATTTCTTTCTGTCTGTTGTTGCCTCATGGTACGTAAATAGCATGAGACAACAATAAACGTGTACTTGGACGTGCCAAGGGCTGGTTCAAGTACACGATTCAGCTTTTTTATATCTTTCACTTTCCATATCTCTTTATCATCAGCCTTTCTGTTTCTCTTCATCTCCACCATTCCCTCACAATTTCAATCACAGTTCCCCTAAATCTTCCTCTGGGCTCCTCCCCTCAACTTTTTCCTCCATTACATCCTTCATCAATCCATCACCTCGCAACACATAACTAGTCTAATTTTTCTTCCTCCTGATTATTTCAGTCAAACATCTCTTCCCATCCACCATTCTCAAAACCTCATTTCTTGCTTTACTGACTCATCTTATCTTTTCCATCCTCCTCCACACCCACGTTTCAAAACTTTCCAATCTCATATTTCATCCTTATTATTTATGTCTCTGCTCCATAAAGCATTGCAATCCATACCAGACACCGTACCAATATTTTCCTTAAAGCAGTTCCAAACCTCCCACATAATATTCTGGAGAAATGGGTAAAAGCCTTTTTTAGTCATTGCTATTCTTATTTCTCTGTTACTCTTTGCTTCTTCTACCTATAATTGCTCACATGTTCTACTTTCCCTACTTCCTATTTCTATATTTAACACATGCCTTTCTCTTCCCACTCTCATATCCTTTGTCATGTCAATATTTATTCTTATCGTAAACCTCTCACAATAAATTCTTTAGTCTAACAATTTATCTAGTTCAATCTTGAATTTATTCAAGGATGAACTAGATAAATACTAGATGAACTAGATAAATACTACCCACCTTTACAACACCAGATGGGAGTTTGTTCCAACAAGCGGGTCACCCACTGGCTAAAGTCAAATTTATGCACATCTACCATGCAACCATCCTTCTTCAGTTTGCTCTCAATTTATGCTCCCTCGTGTGTAGTCTGATCAAGAGTAAGGATTCTATTAGCATTCAGCTTACTCAATCCATTGAAAGCCCTAATCACCGCAATCAGATCTCCTCACAGGCGCAGCTGTTTGCAGGACTGAAGCCTTTCCTAATAAGACTCTCCCTTTGTTCCTCTTACTAATCTCGTTGCTCTTCTCTGCACCGTTCCAACAGATCCATGTCCTTCCTAAAATGAGGCTCCAGACCTATATACAGTACTCAAGGTGTGGCCTGACCATTGCCTTATACAAAGGGATAATCACCTCCTTGTCTTTGCTAGCAAAATTCCTGTATATTATTGACAAAACTCCATGACATGCTCTGGCAGCCAGTTTGCACTGCTCAGAGAACTTCATATCTGACTGCACAATTACCTACAGGTCGTTTTCATTCACTACAACCCTGAGTGTGGTACCACAGAGTTGGTACGTTAATCTGAGATTAGCTCCCCATATGAAATACTTTGCATTAGTCAATATTAAACTTCAATTTTACTTCTTATCCTATCTGCCTAATTTGTCTAGATCTTTTTGCAGCAACATACACTGATTGATAACCCTGCCAACCTTCGTACCATCTGCAAACTTAGACATTAAGCCTTATATGCCTTCATAAATATCAATAATAAATGTTGAAACCAACAATGGGCGCAGCACTGCACCTTGGGGAACTCCACTGATAACATTAATTCACGAAGAGCAGTGCCCATTGAGAAACGCCCTCTGTCTTCCTTCACTTAACCATCCCTTTATCCAAAGCGCTAACTTGCCCTTAATGCCACATTGCTCCAATTTATACAGCAGTGTTTTATATGCAACATTATCAGAAGCCTTCCTGAAATTCAAGTACAGTTTATGATATTTGTTTCTCTTCTTATCCAGCAGTTTGATTCTTAATATAATACGTTCCATTCTTCGCTGTGTAGTTTTCAGCTTCTCTTCCATTCTTTTGGTGAGTGCCCAAGTTTCACTTCCATAAGTCATGGTGGGGAGTATGCATTGGTTCATTATTTTACATTTTAGACAAATTGGATATTGCTCCTCAGTATGTGACTATATTTTCTGAATGCTATCCATCCGAAATTTATTCTTCTCTTGACTTCCAGCCATTTATCATTATTACAGCTAATGACTTGTCCAAGATAAGTATACGAATCCACCTTTTCGATTTCTGCTCTTTCAATGATTATATGCCTTCCTGTGGCATACTTGTTCATCATTACAATTTTTTTTACCATATTCATCTTTAGTCTGAAATCCTTAATAACTCTGCATAACTCATTAAGCTTTTCCTCTGATTCTTTGGGATCATGGCTTATGATTACAATGTCATCTGCAAATCGTAAATGGTCTAGGTACTCTCCATTCACATTGACTCCTTTCTGCGACCAGTCCAATCTGAAAGCTTCTTCAAGGGCAGCAGTAAACAACTTCGGATATATATTGTGTCTCCTTGTCGAACTTCTCAATTTTAAATTTACTACTGTCTTTGTTTAGTCCAGTAGTTCCCAATCTTTTCTCACCCAAGACTTGTTCCAAGTCACACTTTAAGTTAAAAGACGAATATTAATGGCACACCTGAAATAGTGATTGCCATCGAACTCAATGGAATGTTTCATAATCTCGCTACATAATTGAAAAGGGTAGCGGCACACCGGTTGGCAACCACTGATCTAGTCTAATCAAGGATGTAGCGTTCTCATATATTTTCCTCAAAATCATAATGAATGGGATGTCTCTGCCTTGTCTTTCCAGTGACCAAAACATTGCCTTATGGCATAAGGCAATGTTTCCGGCAGTTTGACTCTATACAATATAAGGCTTACGCTGTACGGAGTCAAATGCCTTTTCATAATCCACAAATGCCATGCATAATGGCTTTTTATATTCGTTTGCTTTCTCCATTAAAAAAAAAAAGTAAACTGCAGCCATTATCAACCCACTGCAGGATGGAAGCCTCCTCAACGATTCATGCTGAGGGAAATGGACCATAATCTGCCATGCTGGTCCAGTACGGGTTGGCAGATCGCCCGTATTTAGCAGTTAGGGGCTTAAACCCCGGTCTACCCAAAGAGTGTATACTACTGCACTCCCCCTCCTGACTACTCGGCTGCGGAGGCCGTCTCCATTAGCTGTGATGTTACTTGAAGGTGATCCATAGTTGAGTATCCTGTCCTAAAGCCGGCTTGCTCTTTCGGTAAATATTCATCAAGTATTCTTTCTAATCTGTTAGTAATGACCTTTGCGAAAAAAGCTTGTAGATGTGGGACAACAAGCTAATTGGTCTTTAATTTCTAATTTATCTCCTTTCTTATGCAACAAAATTATGATTGCATTATTCCACTCCTTAGGTGTCACGCCTTTCCTAATGTATTTTGTGAAGTCTTGCCAGTTTCTGTATCATGTCTCTTCCTCTTAATTTTAACAACTCTACAGTAACTTCATCTTCACCTGGGGCTCTTTGATTCTTCATTTTCTTCAATGCATGTTCTTCCTCATCAGGGAGGATATCGGGTATGTCATATGTGTTGCTAATTTGTGATCCATCTATCCCTTATATAATACTTTATAGTAGTCTTCTGCTATTTTAATTATGCCTTCTCTGCTATTTATAAGTACACCATCACTATTCTTCAAATTCAGTATCATTTGTGTTTCTGCATTACTGCTGATTTAAGTCCTTTGTTTTCCCTTAATGCTTGTTCTACTTTTATAGTGTTAAATCTTCTTATGTCCTCTCTGAGTCTCTTTCTAATGACTTTGCATAACTCAAATACTCAATTTTGTCCTTGTCAGTGTGTTTATCTTGATCTTCATTTGTCGTCTTCGGTTCATCATGATAAGTGTTTCTTGACAAATTTTTTCTTCTTTGGATTTCTTTTTACCTATAGGTTTCTTGGGCTTTATCACTTTCACAAAGTCGTATTCCTCGTTAATATCTTGGTCTTGAAAGGTCTGCAGAAAAACTCAAACTTGTTCCTAAGTTGCAGTACATACTGCTTTTTCTCATCTTCTGTTATCTCAAAGACCTTCGTATTATTTACTCGAGTCAGTTTTTTCCTTTTTCTTACCTCTCTGTCAAGTGTGCTTCTTACCATTCTGTGATCACTTCCAACATTTACCTAGTTCAGGACGGTAACATCGTTTATGTAGTACTTTTATGTAGTACGTTTTATTAATCCTTAAGTTGCTAGAATTTTATAGGTTCTTAAGCTTATCCATCTGGTTCTGCCCATCCGGTTGGCAGATGGGCAGAACGCCCATCTGTTAACCAAACTGGAACTTAATCACTTGTCAAAATTATTTCATTTTATTAGGGGACCTAAAGCTAAGTGCATTATCATGACTGGCTAGTGAGTAACTTTATGATTTTTTTTAATTAATTTTGCTTGTCATTTATATAATGTTCAATTATTTTTGGATGATAGTCACGTTATATAAGCTGATGTATCCATAGTCGTTATGTAATAATTTTCTTTATTAAAACGATCTACCGTTTGATTCTTCGTGTATCTCCTGTTTTTAAAAATGCAAAATAAAAGCCTCTGTTTCACTTTTGTTAACTCTACAATGCTCGATGTGATTGCCTTGATCTATGTTTAGTAATTTAATGGCAGATAACCAGACACGTTGGAAGACGTCGACTGTTTATTGTTCCACTTAACAATAAAACTGTCAGTAATTTCCCATTTCTTCTTCTTAACGCAACTGACGAGCGTGGTATTAACCTCGAATTTCTATTACATGAATTGGTTGAGACCATTGAATCAATCAAAATGAGGATTTCCTTCGTGGTATCAGAATAAGTACCTTTATCTCTTGTGTCACTTGTTCATAGAGTTTCTTGGTTGCAGAAAGTGGTATCTAAGTATCTGTCTGCATAGTGAGTATCTATTGCTAGATGTAGTATTCTGTCTGATTTGGGATTTAGCCGTGGTTTTATAATATTTTATATATAATAATAACATTAAACAGTTTTAATTTTTCGTTTTCATCATTATTTTTCTTGTGGTTTACCTTCATTATTACCCTATGTGTAGAGCTATGTAACGTCCTCTAGAGTCTAGACCAGTGGCTTTCGACCTTTTTTTTTTTTTAATAATGGCACCCCTAAGTAATTTAATTTATTTTATTTTGTGGCACCCCTATTCAGTTTTCTTTCTGTTAGATCTCTCTCTCATATATATATATATATATATATATATTAGAGAGTGGTTAAACAGGTGAAAGAATTTGAAAAACCTAGTACAAAAATGAACTGGGACTCAGGAAGCAAAAAAAAAAAAAAAAATAAATAAATAAATAAATAATAATAAATAAAGAAATAAATAAGTAAATAACACTAGTAGACAAGGTAGTCCCAAAAAAATTGGGACTACCTTGTCTACTAGTATTACAATAAAGGCCGCATATTTGCTTCTCCCTTTTTCTAATACTACAGACATGTTTGGAAACGCAGTGCCTGATACATGGTCAGGAGTAGTCCCCTGATGAATTTCCTGACTATGTATCATACAGTTCATCTGTAATATTACTAAATAACACTGACTCGAATCTGAAACGTCTTTATTATAATAATAAAAAATAAAATACATTCGTACTGATCGTATAACTATACAGTATGTTAAAATATTAAAACAAAAAATAAATGTTCTGTTACAAGAATAAAATTCAATAAAATATATAAAATTAAAAGCGATAAAAATTGTTTAAAATCACTAGAACCACTAATGCAGAACCTTTCGGCAGCAGCGGCCGCCTTCGTCAGCTGTAGTGGTTGCAGGATGACCGACATTCTATATGTCCCACACATCTCAGCAGGTCTGCGACATAAACAATGGCCCTCTGCGCACGGTTCATATATCGGTATGTTTTCATCTACTATATTCAGATTTTGTATATTTGCCATCCCCTGATTCGACCTCTTGCTAAAATTGCCCTCCCATATCTGAATATAGTGTTATTTACTTATTTATTTCTTGGTTATTTATTATTATTTTTTTTTTTTTTGCTTCCTCAGTCCCAGTTCATTTTTGTACTAGGTTTTTCAAATTCTTTCACCTGTTTAACCACTACTTCACTTCCACTTTCGACTATCCTTTAAACTTCTCTTAGTTCAGACACCGCGTGTACTTTTCATTTCCATTTTCACAGACACTTTTATCTATTTTACAAACCACACGTTATCTATATCCTTTTGATTCCTTTACTGTTGCACTGCGCGTTTTGGAGCATTAGACATACGATAACTTTTGTTATTTTCCTTTTTCTGCTTATTTTGCTTCTTAACAGTTGTGTTTATATACACACACACACACACACACACACACATACACACTCACACACACACTGAGTGATCACTGAATTATGACCACCCCTATGAAAACTGAATCAACCCGTTGACCACATGAGGTACGAGAATGCGCAGTTAGTCAACCAACGTAGCATGGATAATGTGTCAGTGGTACAGTACGCAGTAAAATTCAGAGCTTGATGTGTAAAAGGTAGGATTTATCGGACTAAAGTAAAGTGTATTTAGTATCTAACGGCACCAGGGGTTTCCCCTATCTCCGCGTTGCTTTCATTGTAGGTGTACCAGTTCGCTGGGAAGGCCAGAGATTTAAAAGTGTATGGATATTATACATGTGTAGTGTTGTGTTCTGTTGTTCATCTGGACCCCTACTGAGGCCCAACGTTGCCCACACTTCGCCCCGTGGAGGCAGACCAGGTACACCAATATTTTTAGATAAGTACTCTGGCAGGTCCTGCCACCTAATTTCCTGAGATTTCAGTGGCTAGGACCTATATAAAAAGGGGGGGGGAGATAAACGTTTGAATCTAGTTAGGCCGACAGAGGTTGCAAGTGTGTCGAGTTTGGCATTTAAAAATTTTCGTTGTGTGGTGCATTCGCTTTTCGCTGGCGATATATAGGTAGAGTAGGGAGAGAGAGATGGAAGGCTGGGGGGGAAAAGACAGAAATATGGAGGCAATAGGGAAGGCAACCCCAGGTATATCATTGGGGCATGCCCATACCCCACCAGAGGGAAAAGAGGGGGTGGTGGGGAGGGGACAGAAAAACCCTCCCCTCACCCCACCAGGGATGGGAAATTTTAATGTGGGCTGGGCAAGGGAGCCCCGCCCAGTTTGCCATAGCGTCAATTTGCAGTGCCCGCCAGCAAGTGCAGTTCGATGATGACTCGTTGGTGGGGCTTAGTCCTTTTCTAGGTGTGTGGGTTCATCCTGGGAGCGACGACATCCTGGCTGGTGCCATTCCCATTGGTTCCTAGGTCGATGCTGTTTCAGTGATAGTATTGGTACTCCATTTATTCTGCTGCATATTACGCCGTTTGTCCTGAGTATTTTGCGATCCTTTCCTCTGCGTTGATGTTTTATCAGTTTGCCTTTATTATTTGTGGTCATCTGTTCGTTTTGGATGGCTATTTGCACTTGACGTCTTTCTATTGAAGACGTCAAGTGCAAATCGGCTTAGGGCTTTGTATTCATCTTCTGAATCCAGTAGATGGTACTCTTGATTTTTCGGCAAGTATTGAATCTCAGTTATAAGTCTACTTCTGTGTTCTTCGTAGCATTCACAGTCGTGCATAATATGCTACCAGGTTTCAGGTTCTCCACAGGTGCATGTGGACTCTATTATTCCGAGTGCGTTCAGTTTTGCTTTAAATGGGCCGTGGCCCGTCAGGAGGAAGGTTGTATTTAGCCCAGGATAGAACCACGAGGGGGCTTTTGGGTACATTTTTGCGACTATCGGTATGAAGCTTCTTGTAACTTGGGCGACATCTCCCATCTGTGCTGTCAAATCTTCAACATGTGAGCCACTATTCGTTGTTTCTCTGCCTTCCGGCTGTTGGTTGGGTCCAAGGTAAAGTCATAGATGTAGGCAGGCATATCCTTGGACATGAATACATGAGTCCACATCTAGTCACCTCGAGGTCCAGCGGAAGAGATCCTGCCAGGACCTGCAGAGCGTGGGTGCTCACCGTTTTGCAGGCCCTAGTTGTAGTTAGAAGTATGTTTCTTTGGACAGTGTCCAGCAGTCTTCTGTTGACCGCGGTTCGCCTTCCTGAACCAGATTGGCGATCCGTAGGTGATCGCTGGGATGAATATTGATTTATAATATAGAGACAGGGTATTCCTGTTGAGTCCCCAGTCCCTGCGAGATACTCTTGCTACAAGTGCTGCATAGTTCCTTAGTTTCTCTCTCAAGTAGGTGAGATGAGGTGTAAAGGACAGGTTTCCATCCAGGATAATACCCAGATACTTTATTTGCTTTGCTAGTTTAATGGTGGATCCCGCTATCTTTATTTGCGGTGGTCGTCTGATATTTAGAGAGTCTTTTAGCAATAGAGTCTTTTAGTCATCAAACACCAGGTTCCACATTAGTGGCGCCAGGACAGATCTCTGTGGGCAGCCTCTTCGGACGCTTTTAACTACTTTTCAGAAAGTTGTGATGACTTCAATTTTCCTATCCGACAGATATGCCCGGACACTGTTATACAAGTTTTCTGGGAATGCTGCTTTCCGGAGCCTGCCAAGGACGCTCAGCCACCAGACGGTGTCGAAAGCCCAGAAAAATCCACTGCTATTACCAGAAAGTAATTCTTGTTACTTTGGGTTACCTTGGTTATGAGATTTTGGACTGCTTCAATGGTCGAGAAGCCCGGTTTGAATCCATATTTCCTGGGTGATTCCAGGTTGGTGGTTTTGTAATGGTTCATGATCCTTTTATGGAGCAGCCTTTCATAGAGTGTGCTTAGGGTAGAGAGTAGGGCTATGGGGCGATATGAGGCCGATTGGTCCGGAGGTTTTGTTG
Organism: Mastigoproctus giganteus; assembly: GCF_048544385.1. Lineage (NCBI taxonomy): Eukaryota > Metazoa > Arthropoda > Arachnida > Uropygi > Thelyphonidae > Mastigoproctus > Mastigoproctus giganteus. The sequence continues at coordinate 17,661,690 of NC_143575.1, forward strand.
GGTTTTAGGTGTGCAGTTTTCCAACTTGTAGGGATTTATCGGACTTGTATAAAGGACAGATTGTGGGAGCTCGACGAGCTGGTGCCTCGATTTCCCAAAACGGCTGAACTGGTGGGGTGTTTGAAAGCCGTCGTAGTGAAAGTGTACCAGAACTGGCGTCAAAATGGTCAAACAACGACCCGACGGCAAAACTGCAAAAGCCAGCGAAAGGTTGATGTTAGCGGTGAGCGCCGGGTCCGACGACTCGTACAGGCGCAGCACTGTTGACTACCCATGACTACACTGGTGACTACCCAATACAACACGGGCCAACCCGAAACAATATCTAGCATGACCATGCGTCGCACGCATGGGCTATACCAGCAGACGACCCCTACGGTGTCCTCTCCTAACCAAGATTCATCGGCGTAAAAGACTCGCCTGGTGCAAACAGCATGCAAGTTGGACGTTAGAAGACTGGAAGAAGGTGTGCTGGTCGGATGAGTCACGTTATTCACTCCACACCGTGGATGGTCGTGTACGGATTTGGCGTCAACGACATGAGGCTCCATCATGCATGGTATTAAAATTGCAGGGATAACAGTTGGAATAGCCGGAGGTGGTTGTATGGTGTGAGACTGGCAGGAACTTGGACCCTGGTGCATGTGGAACAACGTATCACTGGTCTCCGCTATCGTCAGCTGCTTGCTGACGGTGTACACGCCGCTATGTTACACTTTTTCCTGAATGTCGATGGTGTCTTCCAAGATGACAATGCGCCGAGCAATCGGGCACTTGATGTGCAGGAATGGTTTGAGTAACACAGTTCTGACTTCCAGCACATCGATTGGCCCCCGCACTCCTCCGATATCAATCCCATAGAGCAGCGGTCGCCAACCTTTCGGACCTCACGGACCACTAAACTCAATTTTGAATCCCGGGGACCACTACCATGATTTTTTCTTAAAAGTAACATTCTAAATATGAAATGGTACTTACACTTGTTTTTGTACTCCAAGTTATTTGCAAAAAATTGGATATCATTAATTATATTAACATTATGCAAGCAGCAACAAATGTCAGTGTGACATTTGTTGCTGCTTGTTTGAAATAAGCTGTTGGATTCTCGGCTCCAATGACGTTACTGCAACACGGAGAGCCGTTTGTATTTCTAGCCGACAGCGGTACTTGTTTTTAATTGCCGTAACTGATGAAAATGTCTTTTCACACATATATGTATTTGCGAATGGAATTAAAATTTCGATGGCCTTTTCACTCAGTACTCACTTTTTACGGAAAGCCAAAAATGAGATCTTGTTAGGGACGAGTGGAATTTGAGACTGTCGTCGGATGATAGATCGATTAGGCTTTCTTTTTCTTTCATGTTCAAATTACTCTCCTCGATTTTCGCCGAAAATGGATCAAGTATCCACGTATTTCCTTGTCTGGGGGTTCTCTTCCTTTGGGTAATAACGACCAAAAGAGTCAGTGAGCGACTGTAAGTGCATTCGAACAAGAGTTATTACCTGACATCCTCCTGTTTCATATAATCATCAAAATTTGGAAACATTTGCAGATCTTCTCAGCCAACCGCGTTTACCACAGCAATATGTTCCTTTGAAATGCATCCATTTTGCCTCGCAGTGTGAACACGTCCGTAAGCTGTTCTTGCAAGGACGTGTTCAGCTCGTTTAACAGAGAAAAAATATCTGCCAGGTATGCAAGCTTGGCTAGCCAATCGTTGTCGGACAAGAGATCACGGAACCTCCAATTATTTTGCTGCTGGAAGAATAACTTGCCTTCGTGGCGCAGGTCAAACAATCAGGTTAGTACTTTGCCCATCGACACCCATCTCACCTCAGCGTGAAGAAGAGCATGAGTATGCTGAGAACCCATTTCTTCACAAAATGCCTGAAATATTCGAGAATTGAGCGCTTTGTGGCTAATTTCGTTTACAATTTTAGTTACATCAGAGAGTACTTCGTGCAGTTCTGGAGATAATCTTTTCGCCACAAGTTGCTCACGATGTATAATACAATGAGTAAACAAGATGTCTGGGTGTCCAACGTCTTTCACTTTTGCAACAACTCCTGAACGATGTCCAGTCATGCTTGTGGCACCGTCTGTGCATATCCCAACACATTTCTTCCATTCAATACTGTGTTTCAGGAAATAACCATTAAGTGCATTGAAAATTTCAGAGCCTGTTGTTCTACCCGACAAGATTAGCGAACAGAGGAGTTCTTCCTTTAATTCTCCTTGGCAATCAAACCTCACAAAACAAAGAAGAACTGCCTTGTTAGTTATGTCTGTTGATTCGTCAAGTTGAATTGAATAAAACGTAGAATTTTTCACAAGTGCAATCACTTGATTTTCAATATCTTCGGCCATGTCTTCAATTGTGCGCTTCACAGTGTTAACGGACGTAGGAATTCCTTTCAGTTTCTGGACAGCCTGTTTCCCCAAAACCTCTTCACAGGCGTGTAACAAGCAAGGCTTAATTAATTCTTCTCCAATCGTATACGGCTTTTTACATCTCGCGATTTGAAGTGCTATCAAATAAGAAGATTGTACTAAGAACTTATCGTCAACAATCATTGTCGCTAATGAACTTTTTTGCTTTTGAAAATTTTCACGCATCCTTTGGAAGAATTCAACTGGCTTTTTAGCTAAATCTGGGTGTTTTGACTGCAAGTGCCTGCCGAGTTTCGAAGATTTCATGGCATCATTGGATAAACTCTCAGAACATATAATACAAAGCGGCCATGGATCCAGTTCACTTCCAGGTTCTTGAATAAATCCAAACTTCAAGTAGTCCGCATCATATTTTCTTGAAACTTTGAACTTTTTCTTCTCTCCGCCTCCAGTTCTAATGTCCTTCCTGATGATGCCTTGCGGTGGCTGCGGAGTCTCTGATTCATTAACCAACTCATGACAACGCGATGTGTTACCTAAGAAGCGCAAAATGATTTTGCTTTTTCTGACTCATTGGGGTTATTTTATTTGAATCTAAAACCACACAAGAAATAAGATAGTTATCAAACTCAAGCTCTTTGATGCCATTAAATATCACACCGTGCACAGTTAAAATAAAAATATCACTGGTCACTTACCTAAGAAGAGTATCGTATTAAATAAACACAGTATAGCGTTGACGAAAAGTCGCTTCTTGAATAAGCCCAACAATAGAAATAGCTTTCTATATTTTTTTTACAATAAAAGCATAGCTAATACCGGATATCGCACTGGGACTTTTATAAACATGCAATGTAATAAGGCGAAAATTGCAAAAAAGTAGAAACAGAATATAATGAAACATTTTAATAAACACCAAAATTGCAAATATATTCAAATTACTCTGCGGACCACTGGTTGCCGTCCACTGCCATAGAGCAGTTGTGGAACACTATGGAAAAGCATATCAGGCGTCTGGATAAAACAATCACCTGCATGCCTTCATTGCTGACCGCATTACACACAGCCTGGTTGGCCATACCTCCCGAACGCTTCCGACATCTTGTTGAATGAATGCCACGTCGGATAGCTGCTGTACTGCGGGAAAAGGGAGGACCTACGAAGTATTAGGTAGGTTGTCATAATTCAGTGATCACTCAGTGTATATAAAAAAAAAAAAAAAAAAAAAAAAGTACATGATAGTTATTACAATAATATAACCATAAAGAAAGTTAAAATTCATAAAACATATACATACATACATACATATATATAATAATAATTTTATTCTTTATATAGAGACACTAAATAAACAAATTATAATTTTGTGATGATCTATAATTATAGATCATCACAAAATTAAAAAGATACCGTACACTTTTTATAATGAAATAAATATATAATTAAAAAAAAAGTTTAAGTAACTTAAACCCAAATTACGTGGCACCCTGGAATGTTGTTGCGGCACCCTGGTTGAAAAACACTCCAAACTTTTGGTTGCACATCCTTATTTTACTTAAAATGACTAGCGTGCACCCCGGAAAAAAAAATTAAATATGTAAGTTTAATATATATTTTTTTTATTTATAAATCATTTACATGGAAGACATTTATCTAAATCACACATAATTTTAAAATATCACAAATTAAAAAATACAAAACAAAATTAAATTGAAGTTCAAGTACAAAATGATAAGATATCAATAATGTAACAAGTGTAGTAAATGTAATGCAATACTGTTTGTTTTATTTATGAATAATTTACATGGTATGCATTATATCTAGATTTTATTGTCTAGGTATAATGTATTAAATCTAGATAATAAAAACAGCCCTCACGATTTTATTGAGGATCATCTCGCGCACCCATAGGGAAGGTGCACCCCACTGTGGAGACCAGTGGTTTTAAACTGGGGTGCCGCAACAAATTCTACGAGTACCACATAATTTGGGTTTAAGTTACTTAAACTTTTTTTTAAATTTATATCATCATAAAAAGGTGTACGGTATCTTTTTAATTTTATGGTGGTCTATAATTGATGTTTATTTAGTACCTCTATATAAAGATTAAATTATATCAGTATATATAATTTGTATTATGAATTGTAATTTTGTTTATAGTTATATTATTGTAATAACTATCATATTATAAGTTTCACCAATGAAAGTTTTTTTTTCCTTCCACTTCTTCGTTTTCATATATATATATATATATATATATATATATATATAAGAATAAGAATTAAAAAATAATGCCAGCAGCATGGTAAGACAGAAGAGCGAAAATAGTCAAAATTAAACATAACGATCAAACCAACAGGGAGGGAAGGAGGGGTAACAAGAGTAAAAATATTGCAGCAGAAACTCTAAGATAATTTAGAAAATCTAAATGTAAAGATAATAAAATAATAATCCATTAAATTTCGAATGCCAATTAAATAGAAATTTAACGGCGCCCCCTCTGACGGGCACCAGGTACAAATTTATGTGAAATATCACCAACAGAGATGTAAACCACTACAATAAAACAAACAAAAATAAACCAAAAATAGACTGACCATTACGCCACATCTCAACAGAGGACCACAAGGCCAGTAATGGTCAGGGAATCAGGACTGCATCAGGACCATCGCTATTCAAATCTGATTGGCAGTTCGATCTGGGGATCGGGTGGCGGACTGATCTTTCGATCGATTCGCCTTTCCGGCGATTTGTCTAGCGATCGAAATGCAACGATTCCCTGACCATTATTGGCCTTGTGGTCCTCTGTTGAGATGGGGCGTGTTGGTCAGTCTATTTTTGTTTGTTTTATTGTAGTGGTTTACATCTCTGTTGGTGATATTTCACATAAATTTGGACCTAGTGCTCGTCAGAAGGGGCGCCGTTAAATTTCTATTTAATTGGCATTCGAAATTTAATGGATTATCATTTTATTATTATTATCTTAGAGTTTCTGCTGCAATATTTTTACTCTTGTTACCCCTCTCTTCCCTCCCTGTTGGTTTGATCGTGATGTTAATTTTGACTATTTTCGCTCTTCTGTCTTGCCATGCCGCTGGAATTATTTTTTAATTCTTATTCTAATTTATTTTATATATTTCAAGCATCATGTAGAGGAATATGCTTTTCGCTGCCTCTGATCTTTGCTTTACCTTTATTTTATTTTTATTATGAAAGATTCAGTTTCCAACTATTTCAAACGTTATTCAAATATATATATATATATATACACACACACACACACATACATACATACACAGAGAGAGAGAGAATAGGATCTAATAGGCAGAAAATTGAGTAGGGGTGCCACAAAATAAAATAAATTACTTAGGGGTGCTGTTATTAAAAAAGGTTGAAAACCACTGGTCTAGACTATTCTTTCCCACCCTGCAGTCCGCGTAACTGATAAAATTCATCCGCAGGACTCGACAGTAAAAACTGTTTTTATTGTCGAGTTCCTCTACTAATAACATTATTTTTTTAATGTTTTTTTTTTTTTTTTTTGCAGTAGGTAAGTATTGTTGTTTTTGTGAGTATCTGCGACTTAAGACTATGTTGCTTCATTGTGTAATGTTTGTTCACGCATGTGTTCATGGGCGGATTTGCACGTTGTGCGAGCTGAAAAACTCTGAATAACTCACGGGGGACCCTACTCTCTCCGCCTGAAATAGGCTAACTACAGCCTCGATTGAAGAAAGGTTCAGAAATTTCTCCAGTCATTGACGGAATTCGAACCAAGATCTCTGCAGACGAATAACAAGGAGCAAAATCACTATACTGGCATGGGTAACCATTAGCAGTGATGGGAGATTTAGGTATAATGAGTGCGTATCATTGTATTTAAAAAAAAAATTATTACATGTAATATAACTGCATGTGTAGATTGATTATTTTTTATAACAATAACGGTGAGTGTAACGCGAGTTCAGATTGAAATTGTCTTTCTTTTGATTGAACGCGTCAACAAATTTTCGATTTGATGTTCTTCGTTGTGTGTTTGATCTGACCTTGATTGATGACTAGTAAAAAAAATCTGTATAAATTTAAATTGCTATGTCATTCAAATAGATTATAGCAGTGTTAAGTCTACAAATGTCACGGTGCAGATAAACGCATGCATGCTTGCCCCTTTCTGTCAGGGGCTGTGCTGTTATATTGTTTTATCTATGCATTATTCAATTACACTGTTGAACGTTTGGTTTTGTTGCAGCCCATAACTACGGTGATCACATTTTCTGACCCTAAATTCGGGACACATATTACAACAAAGAATTTTTTCCTGATTTATGTATTTTTTATATGAAAATTACTACAAAAGTATAAAAATTAAATCTCATATAAGTAATTGCCCGCTTTTATTTAAAAGAAAAAATAACGTGTAAAAAAACTTCAACAAAAAATATATCAAATTAATATAACATTAGCCCACCGCGTGGAAAGTGCCCGGGTTCATATCCCATCAATGACGGGAGGAATCTTTATAGGTTTTTTTTTTTTTTTTTTTTTACAATGTCGGTCTTAGGCGAGGGTTGCATGGTGTTTTTTTTTTTTTCTCCTGGAAAAAAAGGGGTTTTCGTCCAGCAAAAAGGCAAACTGACCCAAGAATACGCGCAATATACTGTCACCACATAAGTTGTTTTGGCGATTAATATATGCACAATGGCTACTCATCTAATGATGAAGTTGGTGGTGACTTTTTCTACCCGTAACTCTGCTTCCATAATTGTTCCTTTTCATTTTCTGAGATCGATCGCAATCTACCAGTCGATCGCAGATTTAATTTCGGTCGATCACGACGAATTTTAAATATACAGTCATTCCTCGATTTGTGCACCTTGTGCAATGAAATTTTTGAGATGGTAGATCGCGGCACATTTTGAAGGAAAAAAGTAGATTGCATCACAAATTAAGTTGGCCACTCCTGATCTAGTGTATCAATAGAGATTTTATTTCAGTGTTCATCCATGATTTTTCAAATCTCTAAATAAAATGTCCTCTCAATCAGCATTTTTACCTGGAAAAGGGGGGGGGGGAGAGGAATTCTCTAATTTTCTGTATGTTTGGAATATTAATGTTTCCACGTTGGAAATGTTTGAATTCATTGCTCTGCTCTGCTCTGCAGATACATTCTCCTTTTCCCATGCAGCTAGCAAGGTGTCGTTGAGTTGAATTAAGGACACAGAGCTCATTGAAAAGATTATCATAAAACAAAGTGGGAAAATCAGATTATCATTGGCTCCATTTATTTCAGTTACTTTTTTGCCAACGTTGTGTAATTTGTGAAATATCAGGACATTTTGATAGTTTTTAAGGACAACCGGCCAGAATTTCTCGAAATCGAGATTGTCACCGTGCCCATAAATCAACCTCTTAAAAGCGTTTATGTTGAACATGCATGTGGCATAATAAGTTTAATTGTAGTGTACTTTATCTTTTTTTTTTTTTAAATCATCTGTATGTATAGAATCTGTTAACAGTAAACGAATTTCATTCGTTCACATTAGTTCATATTGTTCCCTCAGCATTATGTATTTGATATATATCTTTGGATGGGTAATTGTAAAATATCATCGTAAATGTATAATCATAAACTTTATTAAGTACAAAAGGTAGAACACTGCTCTGTGTGAATTAGCAATAATTAATTGAACAGCAGTTACCGCTTTTTAATTTACATGTTGGATAATAATATACTTAATGTCAACAAAAATGCACGTCCCGTGCAGGGTTTTTTTTTTTTTTTTCCCCATTCTAAAAGACACCCAAAATGCTGTGTTGACTTACTTTTTTCTATTTCGGGTTTTAGTCACGTTCGCTTAATTTTTTTTTAATTAGAACTACCGGTACGTCAGAAGCGAAAACTGCGATTAAATAAATTATTTCTATTTCACGCAGAGTAGCGTTTTACCTTTTACATGTATTACATGTTAACTGCATGGAAGATCGTCCTTCAACTCCTACATCATGTTTAAAATGTATCGTATAATGTTTCCTCAAGTATTAGATAATGTTTGCTATGTAAGTATATTTATAAATGTTATAATTCTGAATTAATAATTTAAACTATTTTACTTTATTTTTAATTACGAAATTAGTTATTTATTACGAAATTAGTCATGTGTAAATTTTGAATTTTTAACAGTTTTATATTTCTACTAAAATATATATATATTTTAGTAGTAGTAGTATAAAACTGTTAAGAAGAAAAATAAGCAGAAACTTTATTTTACAAACCACAAATTATTTATATTTAATTATATAATATTAAGATTATTTGATATTTCTTGTAACAGTTTATGAATGGGATTCGTTTGTATTTTACTGAGGGAGACGAACTGAAAACAGTAGTGTGAACCTAACAAGAAGTTTACGTTTGCGTTATTTTACGATGTTGTAAGTTGTGTGTTATTCCAAAACCCACAATTAGAAAGTAATATAAAACTCAAAATTATATTACATTCTCCTTTCAAAAATACCTGGTATTTTCGGAACAGTTATTAATAAATTTAACTTTTTTTTTTTTTCCAGTAAATTGGAATAATGTCTTCCTTACAAATAATATTCGATGCAAATGAAAGGGTAAGTAAGGCTATGTTTATCATTTTTTTTCGCCAGTATTTCTCATTTTAAAATTATTGACCACATTACTTTCTTTCAGTAAATTATAATCCATTTTTAAACTTAAGTTTATTAGTTTTATTTGAACTACTTTGATAAGGGCAGCCCTGAATACTGATATTACTTCCGGGTTATGATTGAATACACGTTAAATATGCCAGTGTGGCAACCATAGGTAAACAAACTAAATTCAAAGTTATACCATCTAATTTGAAATTGAATGCCTTTGTAAATTTTGAACATCGACTCATTTGTTCAAATATCTGTGAAGATCAGTTTATTAATAGTAAACTATACGCACTATGTATGCTTCCTGAAGTACTTCCCGTTTAGCAAGAATTAAAATAGGTTGGTTGTTTTGGGAATTATTGGCGCATCGAACTACTTTGGTCGCAGTGCACCAATTAAAATAGTTCTAATCTGGCCGTAGTATCTCATGAGAAGAGGTATAGATAACTTTATAAAATTTCCAACAGGGAGAAAAATAAATTAGTAATAAAAAAATAGCGAAACTGATTGTGTTTTGTTAAGGATTCACATAAAATAATATCACTGAACTTTAGTGACTCTTAGTAGCACTGAATATTATCTGATTTGCAAAAATGTTACTTCGTTTTGACTACGAATTTCAGGTCAGCATGAAGAGCGGAAGTTTGGTTATTTATTACGGAAACAGTTTGATTTCTATTTTCATCAGTATATTACTGATATAAATAGAAATCAAACTGTGTCCGGGAATAAATAATTCTTAAATAAGACTTGCAAAATAATTCTAAAAAAGAGAACATCGCGGTGAACTGAATCCTCTGATGTATATTGTTTTATCCTTTTCACAACTGAAGCCAGTGGTTCTGATTTGAATTAGAATAGTTTTCGTTTGCCACCGTACAAGGGGTTAATGTCTTTTTAGTTAGTTAAAATCTACTTACCAATTGGAACTTTGTACTCGTGGAGAGTAACACAGCTGCCAATAACACAAAACACAACTGTAAATATTCCCCACATGATGATTTCTTGTTATCACACCACCACTACTACTTTACATCCATACAAACCCAAAGGGATCATCAGGTTAACACCACACAACGAAACATAGCACGTGTCCCTCTAGATGAAGTTTTCCTTCTCTATTTATCTAATTTCTCTTATGACGCACGTGTTGGCCTACCACGACACATATGCGCATGCGCCACGGTGATAGGCGATGCCGATGCAATTCCTAACTGGAAATATGGAGCTTCGTTTATGTTTTCGGCTGTAGATATTTTATATACGCTGTTCCGCAACCTTTGGCCTCAGTGCTGACTAGATGGTGTCAATGGAAAATTGACGAATGGCATGCTTCTTCTGTTTTATTGTGGATTAGTCATGATGAAACTAAATATTGAGGAATTAACCATAGCGAAACACCGAGCATTTTTTTTATTGGTAGGAAATTCTACGGGAGTGGTTGTATTCTGCTTTTAAAAAATAAATAAATAAATAAATTATGACATTAAGATACCCTGTAAATGATTACATATACCCGTATTTATTTTGTCTGTAAATTGCGTGTGTTCTCTGGTCGATTTGCCTGTGTGCTGGACGAAAAAAAAACCCAGTTTCTTGGGGGTGGAACCTTGCTATCGACCCCTGACACCGACTAACTCATCCACGGAGTGAAAAAAGCCCACTAAAGTCCCTCGCGTCATCGACTGAATTTTTCCCGTCGATGACGACGGGAAAATTCTCGTCCACATCGGGCGGAAAAGGCCCGAACCTGGGCCTTTTCCACCCGGTGTGGGGAGAATGGTGACGATACCACTGTACAGACTGTATTCTGGTTTAGGACATCTATTTTATAAAGTTATATATGGAGAAGTAAATCCGCATTAGAAATGGGAGATATACAATCGCCGCGTGAAATTTTACAGAACTGAATTTATTATTTTTCATTGTAACCAAGGCCGACCCTGGAGTTCAGGAGGCCCATTGTGCAAGAGTTGAGGTTGAACTACCTGGTCGATCTTGCCAAGACTGAGGGGTACTGTTTTTTTGGGTTTATACCGCTTTTCAATTAGGAGTCAGGCAGCTTTGCATTCGATGCATCACCTTCCAGCGACCAGTCTGATTGTAACTTAACGGTGTATCAGCCGCTCATTAAATAGCGGGCCATACATTCTTTTGTGTGACGACCACAGGCGTAACTATAAATTTTGAGTTTTCCCCGATGCCCCCTGTGCTTTTTAACGACCACATCATACTAACTGTATGAAGCTAGAAGTAGAACCAGTCTGCATTGCTTAGAGAACTTCATATTTGGCTGCACCCACATTTTTTACCCACAAGTGTTTTTCATTTTCCATGACATTGAGTGTAGTACCACACGGTTGGTACGTTATCTGTTAGTCTGGGATTACCGCTACCCAAATGAAATTACCTTTTTTCAATATGAAACTTCAACTGCCATTTTTCAGTCCATCTGCCTAATTTTTCTAGATCTTATTGCAGTAGCATACCTTGATTGCTGTAATTAACCATCCTACCAGTCTTTTGCCATTTGCATCGTTAGACATTAAACCTGATATCTTCATCAATATCATTGATAAATATAGAAAACAACAATGGCTCCAACACTGAAACCTGGGGGACTGTACTAATAACGTTAGTCCACAAAAAGCAATGCCCATTGATAACCGCTCTCTGCCTTCTCCCACTCAACCATCCCTTTAGCCATAGCAGCAACTTGCCTTTAATGCCATACTGCTCTAATTTCTACAGCAGTCTTTTATGTGCAACAGTATCAAAAGCTTTCCTGAAATCCAGCTATATAATATCAAAATTAATTTTTTTCGCATGCAGTTCCTTTGTTACTGCATAGTAACAAAGGAACTGCATGAAAAAAACGAATGCATAGTACCAGTCATTGGTTAGACAAGACCTCCCCTTGACAAATCCATGCTGTGACTGCAGTATAATTACCTTCTGTCTAGATGGTCCTACATTACTTCTTTAACCACTACCCCATTATTTTCCCTGGAATAGAAGTAAAGCTAACAGATCTGATTACTCTTGTTGCCTTTTGATCCTAGGGGATCAAAAGGCAACAAGAGTAATCAGACCTTTTGATCCTCTAGGATCATCCCCTAGATGTATCCACATTCACACATCTCTAATCCACAGGGACCTCCCCTGAATCCAAAGCAATAGATCCATCTAACTCAGGTGCTTTTTTTATGCTAACCTTCAACAATTTCTCTTCTACTTTCCTCTCAGTTGTCACAAAATCATTTGTGACAACTGAGAGGAAAGTAGAAGAGAAAGAGGAAAGTATGTTAAACTCCTGGCATCCTCATCCCAAAAGAATTCCTCATGTGTCAAAGTAGATGCAAATTACCAAATCAATTTATCAGCAACCTGAGCAGGATCATTAACAGTCAAACCATTTTGTGAAATATCTGCGTTACTTCTAATAATTAGGACCACGCATGTCAATACAAGCCTCCGTAGCCGAGTGGTTTTAGCGGGAGTGCAGTAGCACACGCTCTTTGAGTAGACCGGGGGTTCAAGCCCCTGACTGCTGAATACTGTCGAGCTGCCAATCCACACTGGACGAGTGTGGCAAATTACGATCCATTTCCCTCGACGTGAATTGTTGAGGAGGCTTCCATCCTACAGTGGATTGAAAATGGTCCTGCTTTTTTTTTTTTCTCCTTTTTTTTTTTTTAATTATGGCAGTACATTGGTTATATTACTTCGTACTCGAATAGAAAGGTTCAGGTTCCAAACCGTCGATGGCTCGAAGACGTTTATCCTCTTATTACTCTCATCCTCAAAACAAGGTAACCAGTACCCGTGGCCGTCGACGTTTATCCATACTGACATCGAATTACCGTCTACTTGAATGCAGTGTGCCTATATACCCGCCAAGCGGTGGGTTCGTCCACTAGCGAGAGGGGTGACAGCGTCGCCTTGCCCAGAAACCAGGTATCCCATGAATTCTGTCCTTTCAGTGTACATTGCGTATATTCTACATCCTCTAAGATAACCGTAGACGGTTATCTTAGAGGATGCAGTTTACAGACATCCATGCTATGAAACATAGCATGCATATTAGAATAATCAAAAATACTACTTTTTCTGCAGAAATGAACCAAATCACATACAATCGTATCTCAGAGTAACGACGGAGAAGCTTGCATAGCTTTTTTTTTTTTTTTTTTCCAGAAACCAGATTCCTGATTTCTGGGCAAGGCGACGCTGTCACCCCTCTCGCTAGTGGACGAACCCACCGCTTGGCGGGTATATAGGCACACTGCATTCACGTAGACGGTAATTCGATGTCAGTATGGATAAACGTCGTGAGTTAACCAACTTTGAAAGAGGGATGATATGATAGTGGGGTGCCCGACGCAAGGGTAACTCTATCGCGGAGGTGGTACAGAAATTGCACTATCCCCGTTCGACAGTATCAAGAGTGTATCGGGTATACGCCGTTTCCGAAATAACATCTTATCGTTGACAGCGCTGTGAGCGGGTAAAGGTGGTGGATGAACGTGGCAGTCGACGCCTGTCTCGCATTGTTTCAGCCAAGTAGAGAGGGAAAATGGCACAAATCACCGCCGACTTCAACGAGGGAGGTACCAGAAACGTCTCCACCAACAGCATCAGGCGATCATTAGCTGCAATAGGTTATGGGAACCGCCGACCCACCAGAGTCCCATTGCTAACACCACGATACAGGACTCTACGCCTCAACTGGGCGAAAGAACATCGGCACTGGACCTTGGATGATTGCAGATGGGCGTCCTGGTCCGATGAGTCCCGTTTCCAGTTATTTCGAGCGGATGGAGGGTGCGTATATGAAGGAAACCGCACGAAGCTGTGCATACGTCATGTCAACAAGGAACTGTTGAGGCAGGTGGACAGTCGGTAATGATCTGGGGCGTGTTCAACTGGCACACGTTGGGACCTCTAGTACGTCTAAACGCGTCTCTGAACGGTCCAGCAGCAGGGCAATGCGTCTCCTCACAGAGCCGTGATGACTAGAATATGGTTCGAATGCCATTCCGCAGATTTTACCACCATGGAATGGCTTCCCCGTTCACCGGAAATGCACCCTGTGGAGCACCTTTGGCATGCTGTGGAAAGTACCTTTCGAGCTTTGGATCTTCCACCCAGGAATGTGACGGAATTATGGACAGCGGTGGAGAAAGCATGGAAGGAAATACTGTGGAACGCTTTCGTGAACTAGTGGACTGAATGCCTCGCCATGTGACTGCCCTTATCCGGCCGAAAGGTGGGCCTACCCGTTAGTAGGTACGTATCCCATGATTTCTGTCCACCCAGTGAACAGGAACCCTACACTTAGCCCTTGAGGTTTTAGTTTTCTCTGCATTTATCCTAAATGACGATGACGTGAACCCGAGAAAGTTCTTAATGCCAGGCGTGAATAGGTGAATGAAAACCTGAAAAAGGTGATTAAATAAATAAAGATTTCGAAGTTAAGCACCATAACAGTTATCAGGAATAATACATAATTCCGATCAATTTTAAAGTTTACATATGCTTTTAATCTTAGCAAGTCAGCTCTGCTCGTTTGACATCAGAGACCATGAGCCTTTTAAAACGGGCCGTCACCTTTAATTAAGGTAATAGTAATAATAATAGTAATAGAGGCATTAAGAATCTGCAGATAAAGGAACCACTGGGTGGCAGTGATCACAGTGTGCTGAAGTGGGATTTACTCAAAGAGGTAACTACCATCAGGGGTAAGGGGAAGGGTTTTTGCTTTCGTAAAGGCGACTACGATGGTCTGAGACAGTATTTAAATTCTATACAGTGGGACCAACTGATGATATTACCAACAGCAAATTCAAAGAATTAATCTTGGAAGCTACTAGGCTTTACATACCAACTAAGAAATATTGTTCAAGGTTTAGGCGTAAATGGATGTCAGATGAGCTAATGAGACATGTGGCAGAGAAAAAAAATGCATGGGATACATATAAATTAACAGGTGACACTGAAGCCTACAATAAATATAAGCTGGTCTGTAACCAAGTCAGAAAGGAGGTTAGGCAGGCAAAGGCAAGTAATGAGAAATCTTTGGCCTTTGCCAAAGATTTCTCGTAAAGAAAAACAGCAAAGGGTTCTTTACTTATGTAAACTCTAAAAGGAAGGGGATGAATCAGATTGGTCCATTTGATATCGATGGTTCAACTGTTGATGATCCTGCTCAGGTAGCTAACAAACTAAATGAATATTCACACATGAGGAATTGTTCAGGGAGCGGAATGCCAGAGGTGAATTAAACTCTGGGCAGTGAACTAGATGATTTTGTAATAACTGAGAGCAAAGTGGAGGAGAAATTGTTGAAGATAAACATAAGAAAGGCACAATGGGGTGGATGGGATCTAACCAGTTACATTAAAGGAGGCAGCAAAGGAAGTAAGCAAACCCTTAGTCATAATTATGAGAGCTTCATTGGACTCAGGGGAGGTACCCATGGACTGGAGAAGTGCAAATGTGACCCCAATTCACAAAGGAGGATCAAAGGGCGACCTAAGTAATTATAGACCTGTTAGTTTAACTTCTGTTCCAGGAAAATTAATGGAGGCACTAGTTAAAGAAGCACTGAAGGGTCATCAGACCCGCGGTCGCGGACCTCACGGACCACTAAACTCAAAATTTTGAATCCCGCGGACCACTCTTGATTTTTTCCATAAAAGTAACATTCTAAATAAGAAATGGGACTTATACTTGTTTTTACACTCCAAGTTATTTACAAAATATTGGATATCATTAATGTTAATATAATTATAATAATGATTATAATATAATTATTATGATTATAATTATTATAATTATAATAATGATTATAACAGTTATTATAATTATAAAAAGTATAATAAATAAACGCAGATATATTCATTATGAAAAATGCAAAAAATATATTTTAAATTTCATTTTATTAAAAAAGAATTAACAGAAACAATTAATATTAACAATTATCAAATATCGAGTGCACCTGGGTATAAAGGATTAATTATAGCAAAATAATCAGTGTGACAATTGTTGCTGCTTGTTTGAAATAAGCTGTTCGATTCTCGGCTCCAATGATGTTACTGCAACACGGAGAGCCGTTTGTATTTCTAGCCGACAGCGGTACTTGTTTTTAATTGCCGTAACTGATGAAAATGTCTTTTCACACATATGTAGTTGCGAATGGAATTAAAATTTCGATGGCCTTTTCACTCAGTACTCACTTTTTACGGAAAGCCAAAAATGAGATCTTGTTAGGGACGAGTGGAATTTGAGACTGTCGTCGGATGATAGATCGATTAGGCTTTCTTTTTCTTTCATGTTCAAATTACTCTCCTCGATTTTCGCCGAAAATGGATCAAGTATCCACGTATTTCCTTGTCTGGGGGTTCTCTTCCTTTGGGTAATAACGACCAAAAGAGTCAGTGAGCGACTGTAAGTGCATTCGAACAAGAGTTATTACCTGACATCCTCCTGTTTCATATAATCATCAAAATTTGGAAACATTTGCAGATCTTCTCAGCCAACCGCGTTTACCACAGCAATATGTTCCTTTGAAATTCATCCATTTTGCCTCGCAGTGTGAACACGTCCGTAAGCTGTTCTTGCAAGGACGTGTTCAGCTCGTTTAACAGAGAAAAAATATCTGCCAGGTATGCAAGCTTGGCTAGCCAATCGTTGTCGGACAAGAGATCACGGAACCTCCAATTATTTTGCTGCTGGAAGAATAACTTGCCTTCGTGGCGCAGGTCAAACAATCAGGTTAGTACTTTGCCCATCGACACCCATCTCACCTCAGCGTGAAGAAGAGCATGAGTATGCTGAGAACCCATTTCTTCACAAAGTGCCTGAAATATTCGAGAATTGAGCGCTTTGTGGCTAATTTCGTTTACAATTTTAGTTACATCAGAGAGTACTTCGTGCAGTTCTGGAGATAATCTTTTCGCCACAAGTTGCTCACGATGTATAATACAATGAGTAAACAAAATGTCTGGGTGTCCAACGTCTTTCACTTTTGCAACAACTCCTGAACGATGTCCAGTCATGCTTGCGGCACCGTTTGTGCATATCCCAACACATTTCTTCCATTCAATACTGTGTTTCAGGAAATAACCATTAAGTGCATTGAAAATTTCAGAGCCTGTTGTTCTACCCGACAAGATTAGCGAACAGAGGAGTTCTTCCTTTAATTCTCCTTGGCAATCAAACCTCACAAAACAAAGAACTGCCTTGTTAGTTATGTCTGTTGATTCGTCAAGTTGAATTGAATAAAATGTAGAATTTTTCACAAGTGCAATCACTTGATTTTCAATATCTTCGGCCATGTCTTCAATTGTGCGCTTCACAGTGTTAACGGACGTAGGAATTCCTTTCAGTTTCTGGACAGCCTGTTTCTCCAAAATCTCTTGATAGGCGTGTAACAAGCAAGGCTTAATTAATTCTTCTCCAATCGTAACGGCTTTTTACATCTCGCGATTTGAAGTGCTATCAAATAAGAAGATTTTACTAAGGACTTATCTTCAACAATCATTGTTGCTAATGAACTTTTTTGCTTTTGCAAATTTTCACGCATCCTTTGGAAGTATTCAACTGGCTTTTTAGCTAAATCTGGGTGTTTTGACTGCAAGTGCCTGCCGAGTTTCGAAGATTTCATGGCATCATTGGATAAACTTTCAGAACATATAATACAAAGCGGCCATGGATTCAGTTCACTTTCAGGTTCTTGAATAAATCCAAACTTCAAGTAGTCCGCATCATATTTTCTTGAAACTTTGAACTTTTTTTTTCTCTCTCCGCCTCCAGTTCTAATGTCCTTCCTGATAATGCCTTGCGATGGCTGCGGAGGCTCTGATTCATTAATCAACTCATGACAACGCGATGTATTACCTAAGAAGCGCAAAATGCTTGCTTGTTTTTTCTCACTCATTGGGGTTATTTTATTTGAATCTAAAACGAAACCAAAAGATTTCTCGTAATCTGCCTTCGCTTGCCTGATCTCCTTTTTGCTTGATTACAGACTAGCTTATATCTGCCATTATATCTGCAAGTTTTAAATGTTATAATTGATAACATTTAAAACTTGCAGACAACAGAGCTTCGGCTTTTCGTGTCGGTGACGAAACTAGATTTTTAAGTGACATTTATCGTTCAAGGAATACCCCATATCGTTATCATTGGCAGCAGTAGAAGAATATAAAATGAAAAGAGCCAGTGAGAGAGTAACAAAATTACAAAGGACGTGTGACTTGCAGTCACGTGATGGGTTATAACATTCCGAGTAATTCAAAGTTAATTATCTAATTAATGTCAAATAGACCTTCCCTCTGAGTGTCAGTAATTGGGCTGCAGAAATATAATGATACACTATAAAATAAATTGTACTAGAGGGCTGAATA
This sequence comes from Mastigoproctus giganteus, assembly GCF_048544385.1. Lineage (NCBI taxonomy): Eukaryota > Metazoa > Arthropoda > Arachnida > Uropygi > Thelyphonidae > Mastigoproctus > Mastigoproctus giganteus. The sequence continues at coordinate 17,680,160 of NC_143575.1, forward strand.
GAACTATTTCTGATCTTCAGTGGAAGTATTGCTACTTAACGCGCCCTTATTTTTAGATACAGTAATCGAAAAACTAACAGCCGGAAGAGGATAGATTAAAAACATTACATACACGTTGAGCAAATTAGGTTACAACTCCTTAACTGGAGCCCGAGAATCCTGACCCTGACCCTGATGAGATATTTTATCATTCCTTGCGTTAGTTTTTGGGTAAATACGACTAGCAAATTAGGAGACACTCAGGGAGAGGCTGTTGGATTCTCCCCAAAAGAGACTCAATCAAAACGAAAACAAAAAAAAAAAAAAAAAAATTGAATAATTGTTTTTTCAAAGAAGTTGCAGTTGATCTGATATTTTATGTATATCAGATCTCTCTCTCTCTCTCTCTCTCTCTCTCTCTCTCTGTATGTATATATATATATACATACAGAAAGATAGAGAAAGATATACATACAGAGAGAGAGAGAGAGAGAGAGATTGTTTATTCTTCGATCAAAATTATGACAATAATTCAAGTAGTAGACGAGTGCGTAGCTGATCCATTGCGTGTGTTTAGCGCCAAAGCTTCTAAAGCTATGAAGCGTCAGTATATTGTGTCTGTAAATTTATTCAAGTACATGATATTAAAATTATTTTTAGCATCTGGTTCCTTTGTGACCACATTGTAGTATCCAATCAAATTGGTCAGGCAAGACTTCCCCTTAACAAACAAACCCAAGCTGTATCTGAATTATTACTGCAGTTTAGTCTAGGTGATCCTGCATCACCTCTTTAACAAGTGACTCCATTATTTTCCCCTGAACAGAAGTTAAACTAACAGGTCTATAATTATTTGTGTCACCCTTTGAATCCCCTTTGTGAATTGGAGATACATTTGCACATCTCCAGTCCATGGGGACTTCCCCCGAGTCTAAGGAAGTTCTCTTAATTATGGCTGAAGGTTTGCTTACTTCCTTTGCTGCCTCCTTTAATATAACGGGATAGATCCCATCCACCCCGGGTGCCTTTTTTATGTTTAACTTCAACAATTTCTCCTCCACTTTGCTCTCAGTTATTACAAAATCATTAAGCACCCAGTTACAATTTGATAAATAGGCATTTCGCTTCCTTAATAACTCCTCATGTGTGAATGTAGATGCAAAATATTCATTCAGTTTGTATGATAGCTGAGCAGGATCATCAACAGTCGAACCATCGATATCAAGTGGATCAATCTGATTCATACCCAAGAATGCTCACTGACGTCGGTGTCCAATAAAGACATCTTTATGAGACGGGGACTAGCATTAGCATTAGCATTTCAAGAAGGATGCAGAGATGCTGGAACGAGTACAGAGAAGGGCAACAAGATTAGTGAATGGAACAAAGGGGTGCTCTTACGAAGAAAGGCTTAAGTTTTGCAAATTAGTGTCCGGAGACTAGGCACCGGCGAGGTGATCTGATAGAGGTGTATAAAGCCTTGAATGGTTTGAGCATGCTCAATGCTGATGGGATTCTTCCTCTTGCTCAGAATAATCACCTGAGAGGGCATAAATTCAAATTGAGGAAAGACAGATTTAGGATAGATGTGTGGAAATTTGTCTTTAACGAGCGGGTAGTAGGTTGGTGGAACAGACTTCCATCCCTTGTCGTGGAAGTTGATAGCCTAAATAAGTGTAAGGCTCAGCTGGACAGGTATTTCGAACGAACAGAGGGGTGAAGTGGAAGTGGTTATTTTTTATTTATTTATTTATTTTATTATTATTTTTTGGCTGATGCTGCATAAGTTTGCTTTCTTGCATCAAATGCCTCTACTAATGCTAATGCTATAAATAAGTAAAGAAATCCTTGCTGTTTTTCTTCGCATCCTTCGCCAAAGGCCGACTGGGCTAGCCGAGTGGGTAAAGTGCCTGTCTGGCAACCCAAAGGTCGCGGGTTCGAATCCCGCCTCGGGCTTGGATTAAAGTACTGCAAAAACCTTGGGAGGTGCATTATGGCCACAGAAGCTGATGCGCCAACAACTACCAAACAAACAAAAAAAATCCTTCGCCAAAGACTTCTCGTAATCTTTCTTCTCTTGCCTAATCTCCTTTGTAACTTGATTACAGAGAGCTTGTATACAGAGAGCTTATATCTGCCATAGGCTTCTGTGTCGCCCGATATTTTATATGCATCCCATGCATTTTCTTCTCTGCCACCAGTCTCATTAATTCATCTGACATCCATTTAGGCTTAAACCTTGAACAGTATTTCTTAGTTGGTATGAATAGCCTACTAGCCTCCAAGATTAAATCCCCATTTAGAATTCGCTGTTGGTAACAACATCAGTTGATCCCTCAGTTGAACCCTCAGATCCAACATCAGTCCATCGTAGTCGCCTTTGCGGAAGCAATAACCCTTCCCTTTACCCCTAATGGCAGTTACCTCTTTGAGTAAATCCCACATCAGCACACTGTGATCACTGCCACCTAGTGGTTCCTTTATCTGCAAATTCCTAATGCATGCGTCATCACTGCTGATAATCAGATCAAGGGTATTACTCCCTCTGATTGCTCCTCGAACATGTTGCTCTAGAAAACAATCCTCCAATAAATCCACAAAAGTCTTGACTAGTGTGTGAATGACCAATTCACAAGTTCCAGTCAATATCAGGAAAGTTAAAATCCCCCATTACAAAACATTCTGATTTACTGGCCCATTCTATTTCTCTGCACAACTGTTCATTGTACTCATCAGGATCATTAGACCTATAACATACTTCTATTCTCCTCATTTTCCCTTTCCCAGTGTTTGTGTCACACCAAACTGACTCAACATTGCACTGTCCACCTGTGTCAACTGGATTCATTTCCTTAGATTTTATGTGTTTCTTAACTAACAGCATAACCTCTCCTCCCTTTCTACCCTGTCTGTCCTTTCTGTACATATTGTACTCCCAAATTCCAGTTCTTCATTCCTTATATCTGTGTGACACCACGTCTCTGATATCCCAACAATATCCGCCTTAGATTTCTTGACCAGCACTTCAAATTCATCAAATTTATTTACGATACTCCTAGCATTAGTGTACATGCACTTGTTCTTACTCTTAGATACCCTAACACAGACCATGTATTTACTTGTTCCATGATGGCTCCCAGCAGCTCTTGAAATCCCCAGAAACTTGCTCTCTAGGCATGCTGCTCATTCTAATAGAAGCAGTGCAATAATTGCTTTCGCCTCTGTCTGCGGCTGCTGTTAATCTTTTAGTCTTTGAACGCCTTACAAGCTAGCAGTTTTCCGACCCACGTAACACTGCCTCGATAGAATCAGCAAATATTCTTGCACTCCTTCTATTTAAGTGTATCCCATCCCGGTAGAAGCAGTCTCTCCTGTTAATAAGCACAGACCAGGCTGAAAAAAATTCTACCCCATGAGCCTTGCGTAGTCTTTCCAGGGACGAATTGATCAACAAGGCTCTCATCATATACTCCCTCCTATCGTGTCTGAGCAGAATTGTAGACACTTTCAAATTTAACCGTAACTCTCGACTTTTTTTCAGCATTGACCTGGAGTAGTAGTAGAAGTAGTGGCATATGATGCAAGAAAGCAAGTATATGAGCTTATGCAGCATCAGCCAAAAAAAAAAAAAAAAAAAAACCACACCATTACTTCCAAATGCCTGTCCAGTTCCTCCTTAAATTTATTCAACCTATCAACTTCCACAACAACAGATGGAAGTTTGTTCCAGCAATTAAACACCCGCTGGCTAAAGGCAAATTTCCGCACATCTATTGTACATCTGTCTTTTCTTAATTTGAATTTATGCCCCCTTAGGTTCGTAATCTGAACAAGTGGAAGGATCCCATCAGAATCGAGCGTGCTCAATCCATTCAAGGCCTTATACACCTCAATCAGATCACCGTGCAGGTGCCTAGTCTCCAACCACTGCAATTTGCAGAAATTAAGCCTCTCTTGGTAAGAGGATCCCTTCATTCCCCTCACCAGTCTTGTTGCCCTTCTCTGTACACGCTCAAGCAAATCTACATCCTAAAATGAGGCCTCCAGACCTGTACGCAGTACTGAAGGCGTGCCCTGACCATTGCCTTATACAGAGAGACAATCACCTCCTTTTCCCTGCTAGTAAAATTCCTATATATCATTACCAATACCCCATGACCTGCCCTGTCTGCATTGCTCAGAGAACTTCATATCTGACTGCACGATTACTTCCAGGTCTTTTTCATTTCCTGCCACCTTAAGTGTAGTACCACACAGTTGGTACGTTTCTCTGGGGTTACTTTCACCCATTTGCAGTACGTACTTGGCATTTGTCAAAGTTAAACTTCAGTTGCCACTTCTTAGGCCATCTGCCCAAATTTTCTAGATCCTGTTGCAGTAGCACCCTGCCATTACTGTCATTAACAGCCCTGCCAACCTTTGTATCATCTGCAAACTTCGACACTAAGCCTGATATACCTTCATCAATATCATTGATAAATATACAAAACAACAGAGGACCCAACACCGAACCCTGTGGGACTCCACTAATAACATTAGTCCAGGAAGAGCAGCACCCATTAATTACCACTCTCTGTCTTCTCCCACTCAACCATCCTTTTATCCATTGTAGCAACTTACCCTTAATACCATTCTGCTCCAATTTGTACAATAGTCTTCCATGCGCAACAGTGTCAAAAGCTTTCCTGAAATCCAAATATATGATACCAAAATAATTTTTTGCATCCAGTTCCTTTGTAACCATATCATACAATCCTATCAAATTTGTCAGACAAGACTTTCCCTTAAGAAACCCATGCTGTATTTGAATTATTGCTGCAGTCTTGTCTAGATGATCCTGCAATGCATCTTTAACCAGTGACGCCATTATTTTACCCGGAACAGAAGTTAAATTAACTGGTCTGTAATTACTCGTGTCGCCCTTTGATCCCCCTTTGTGAATTGGGGATACATTTGCACATCTCCAGTCCGTGGGGACCTCCCCTGAGTCCAAGGATGCTCTCATAATTATGGCTAATGGTTTGCTTAGTTGCTTTGCCGCCTCCTTTAATATAACTGGATAGATCCCATCCACCCGAGGTGCCTTTCTTATGTTTAACTTCAACAATTTCTCCTCCACTTTGCTCTCAGTTATTACAAAATCATTAAGCACCCTGTTTCAAGTTGATAAATAGGCATTTCCCTTCCTTAATAACTCCCCATTTGTGAATGTAGATGCAAAATATTCATTCAGTTTGTTTGCTATCTGAGGAGGATCATCAACAGTCGAACTATCGATATCAAGTGGATCAATCAGATTCATCCCCTTCCTTTTAGAGTTTATGTAAGTAAAGAAATCCTTACTTTTTTTCTTAGCATCTTTTGCCAAAGATTTCTCGTAATCTGCCTTCGCCTGCCTAACCTCCTTTGTGACTTGATTACAGACTAGCTTATATCTGCCATAGGCTTCTGAGTCGCTTGATAATTTATATGCATCTCATGCATTTTTCTTCTCTGTCACGAGTCTCATTAGTTCATTTGATAACAATTTAGGCCTAAACCTTGAACAATATTTCTTAACAGGTATGAAACGTTTAGTAGCTTACACGATTAGTATAGGTTGTTGAGTACTTGTTGAGTAAATCTGCATATCTCTTACTTACTCTTAATGTCATTAGTTCCAACATGTACAACAGTATCACATTTTTTGCCCTTAAAAGATGAATCTGGTATTCGACGTCATCAACTTTTTCCCCTGGCAGACATACTCTGGTCCTGTTCCACCTATTCTTTTTGCATGCTATATTTCCCGTCTTCCTGACAATGGAGTCACCGATAGTAACTAGCTCCTGTGGGACCAGCGCATTCTGCCTTGGAGATTGCCGTTGTGTTGCCTGATGCACAGGAGTCAGCTCTGGCGTTGAGTTGGGCAATTGCCAGCTTGATGGGCGCCTCATATTAATTTCTTCGAAGGCATTTACCCTACACCTTAAACTCTCATAGACGCCCATCAGAACGCTGAATTGGCGCCTAGTACCTTCACAGTCTCTGCGCCTAGCACACACAAAGACATCCTCCTTGGCTAGATCATGTCCTGTTCTAGACAGGTCTGCAAACATTTCTCGTTTGGCGCATTGTTTTAGATTGTGATGCGTGGGAGAATCGTCCCCCTTCGGTTCTTCCGCGAGCCATAACACTCAGTCTGTTCTGTGAACGCTGCTTTGCTGCTCTAGTCTGGGTCATGATTCCGTTTAAGTATAATTTAATTAACAATGAAATTTAATAAGATTAATTAATTTTATTGATAATACTATACTAATCTAACAGATTTCTAATATACTGCTATGTATTTCGCTATCTAGTTTTAAGTTAAACCTTATGGTATTCCGTGTCGTATCACAATGGCAGCAAATTACGAACGTAAAATCTACGGACACTAAGTATTAACTTTCAAAATCGCTGTCTAAATTCAAAGTAAACCACAGAGCTTAGCTAGAACTATAAAGCTACTTATAGAAAATAATTTAGTATAACAATTAAGTCAATAAAACGACTAAATATAAATGAAAACGTAGCGTTCGCCAGAGCTGCAAAAATCCTGACCAACGTGGTAGTAACCTCGTACCCAAATTCAATATATGGGTGGATGAAGGTGTTCTCATATAACCCTAATAGACATTTTATTTTGTTATTATTATTTTTTTGTCAGTTTTCTGGACAAAAAACTCGAGTTTCCGAGAGTAAAACCATGCAACACTCATCTGAGATCAACTAACTCAGCCATGTTGTGCAAAAAACCCATAAGAATTCTGAGAGCGTAATTGACGATATTCGAACCCAGAACTTTTCCATCCTGGGTGGAGAGGACGGTTATTATATCCATTATGCTACTTGCGAGAGCAGGCGAACCTTGGTTTTTTTCATGAAAAAATTTCAGAATTAAGAGAGTGTGAACAACTTCGTAACTTTTTTAGTAACTCCTTTGGAGACAACAAAGGGCAGAGGCGGGACGTCCCGAGGGTGCAAGGGGCGCACTGCACCCGAGCAACAACGTTCAAGTGGCCCCTGGAAACCTGGAACTTACATATACATATTAAGAAAAATTTAAAGGGAGGCGCCAAAAATCAATTAGCACCCAGGCGCAAAATTGGGATTAGCAACTGGGCGCCACATACCCTAGGAACGCCCCTGACAAAAGGGATCAATCGATGTCAGTTCGTAAACTGCCTTGCTGCCACACTGATTTTATCTCATAGCAAGAATCGTGTAAGTATTCAAAACATTCCTCATGATGTTCAGCCAGATGCCACACTGGAGAAAATATCCTTAACGTCGTGTTTACTGCGGGTTCAACTAATATGGTATTGTTAAATGAAAGGACATTTGAAATAGGACTACTTTCCTAATGAGAGCAAGTGGACTGCATCACAAGAATAATTACTCGGTAGGGTAAGCGCAGTTAACAGTCAATGCCTGAGTATGTGTACAGCTGGCATGTCCTGTTACATGTGACAAGTACCAGTTGTTGTTGTTGTTGTTGTTGTTGCTTAAGGATTTTACGACACAAGGCGTCAATGGCCAAGATGTGTCTTTCTAGGTTTATTAATATAACGTATGTTTGCTAGATTTGTTTATCAAAGCAGATTTATTGAATGAAATAAAATTGTTCTTCTAAATTAGCAGAATTATCTAATATCTGTTGAATAAACTCTGGAAGTAAAGTAATCTCGACCTTCTGATTGTTGTTGTAAGGTTTTAGACGTATCAGCAAATTAGGGCACATTGCGTTATATGTAATATGTCTGTAAATTGCGTGTGTTCTGTAGTCGATTTGCTGTGTGATGAAAAACCCTTGTTTTTGGGATAAAAACCATGCTAATCTCGCCTCAGACTGACTAACTGAGCCGCGTTGTGAAAAAGGCCCATAAAATTTCCTCGCGTTATTGACAGGTTTCGAAGTCAGGTTTTTTCCACCCGGTGTGGGGTAATCGATGATTATACCAACGGTGCTATTTCAGAAATTCTCCACGAGGGAGAATTTCTGAACCGAGGACATACCAAAAGAATGTGTTATGGTGAAATTTGAACTTGGCATTCAGCACAGAGAGGGGGATTTTCATTATCTAATAGATAATAGTGCGTAATATGTGTCTCCGTAGCCGAGTGGTCAGGAGCAGTAGCACACGCTCTTTGAGTAGATGGGGATCAACCCCCTGACTGCTGAATACGGTCGATCTGCCAACCCGCACTGGACCAGCGTGGCAGATTATGGTCCATTTCCCTCAGCATGAATTGTTGAGGAGGCTTCCATCCTGCAGTGGGTTGATAATGGCTGCACTTTACCTTTTTTTTATGTGTGTGGACAATTCGTATTCTAGCAAGCATTACTACTTCTCTACGATTTTTTCTGATGCTGGAGTCAGTTCCATATTTGTGCATTAGATTTTATTTCATGTAATTTATTGTTGGTTTGGTTTATCCATGCCTGGATCCATTTGTCTTCACTTGCTCTTGTAATAACTGTCCAGAGTAGGTGTAAAGGACTGTCATTGTTTTCGCTGGTTTAGATGCATTATCTGCTTTGTCATTGCCTGCTGTTCCAGAATGTTCTGGGATCCATAAAAGAGATATTTAAGAGTTTTTTTTTTTTTTTTTTTTTTTTAACAGAGGTTGATTAGCATACCAATTTCCTGTCTTCGTGGTAGCACAGTGGTATCGTCACCGCCCTCCCTCACACCGGGTGGAAAAGACCCGGGTTCGAATCCCGTCGATGACGTGAGGAACTTTAATGGGCTTTTTTCACTCCTTGGCTGAGCTAGTCGGTCTCAGGCGTAGATAGCCGGGTTCCCCCCCCCCCCAGAAACTGCAGTTTTCACGTCCAGCAAAACAGGCAAATCGACCAGAGAACACACGCAATTTACAGTCATAATACATATATGGGTATATGTAAGAGATTACGGGTTGCCCTAAAATAATAATTTGAATTTTCAATGCCAATTTCGTGTTGGGCGGGATGATAAGAAAATTCCCTTAACAAAACCATGCTGTGTCCGAGCTATAACTGAAGTCTTGTCTAGATGATCCTGCAGTGCTTCTTTAACCAGTGCCTCCATTAATTTTCCTGGAACAGAAGTTAAACTAACAGGTCTATAATTACTTGTGTCGTCCTTTGATTCTCCTTGTGAATTGGGGTCACATTTGCACATCTCCAGTCCAGGGATACCTCCTATGAGTCCAAAGAAGCTCAGGATTTGAGCTTCTTTGGACTCAGGGGCTCATAATTATGGCTAAGGGTTTGCTTACTTCCTTTGCTGCCTGCTTTAATATAACTGGATAGATCCCATCCACCCCGGGTGTCTTTTTTTATGTTTATCTTCAACAATTTCTTCTCCACTTTGCTCTCAGTTATTACAAAATCATCTAGATCACTGCCAGAGTTTAACTCACCTCTGGCATTCCTCGCCCTGAATAATTCGTCATGCGTCAATGTAGATGCAAAATACTCATTTAGTTTGTTAGCCACCACAGCAGGATCATCAACACTTGAACCATCAATATCCAGTGGACCAATCTGATTCATCCCTTTCCTTCTAGAGTTTACATAGGTAAAGACCTCTTTGTTGTTTTTCTTTACATTCTTTGCCAAAGATTTCTCATAATCTGCCTTTGCCTGACTAATCTCCTTTGTGACTTGGTTACAGACCAGCTTATATCTATCATAGGCTTCCATGTCACCCATTAATTTATATGCATCCCATGCATTTTTCTTCTCTGCCACATGTTTCATTAGTTCATCTGACATCCATTTCGGCTTAAACCTTGAACAATATTTCTTAGTTGGTATGTTAAGCCTAGTAGTTTCCAAGATTAATCCTTTGACTTCAAAATACCTCCCATTTTTAATTTGCTGTTGGTAACATCATCAGTTGGTCCTACTGTATAGAATTTAAATTCTGTCTCAGAGCATTGTAGTCACCATTACGAAAGCAAAAACCCTTCACTTTACCCCTGATGGTAGTTACCTCTTTGAGTAAATCCCACTTCAGCACACTTTGATCACTGCCACCTAGTGGTTCCTTTATCTGCAGATTCTTAATGCATGAAGAATCACTACTGATAATCAGATCAAGAGTATTGCTCCCTCTAGTTGCCTCCCGAACATGCTGATGTAGAAAACAATCATCCAATAAATCCACAAAAGCCTTGCTAGTGTGTGAGTAACCAGCCCCCAAATTCCAGTCAATATCTGGGAAATTAAAATTCCCGATTATAAGACTCTCTGATTTACTGGCCCACTCTATTTCCCTGTACAGTTTTTTATTATACTCATCAGAGTCATTAGGCCTATAGCACACTCCTACTCTCAATTTTTATCTCCCAGTGCTTATGTCACACCAAACTGACCCGACACTGCACTGCCCAGCGATGTCGACTGGCTTCACTTCCTTGGATTTTATGTGTTTCTTAACTAATACCATAACCTCTCCTGCCTTCCTATCATGTCTATCCTTCCTGTAGACATTGTATTCCCCAAATTCCGGTTCTGCATTCTTTATATCTGTGTGACACCACGTCTCTGATATCCCAACAATATCTGCCTTTGATGTTTTGAGCAATACCTCAAATTCATCAAATTTATTTAACAAACTCCTAGCATTGGTTTATATGCAAGTATACATGCACCTGTTCCTATTCTTAGCTACCCTAACACAACCCATGTGTTTGCTTGTACCGCAATGACTCACAGCAGTCTCTGAAATACCTTCATCTTGTTTCCCAGGCTGCTGCTCATTCCAATAGAAGCAGTGCAAGAATCACTTTCACCTCTGCCAGTGGCTGCTGTTAATCTGTTAGTCCTTGTATCCCCCCCAAGCTAGCAGTTTTCCGACCCACCTAACACTGCCTCGATAGCATCAGCATGTGAGTGGGATTTAGAACCATTCGTATAGATTGAGTTTCTCAATGTGTTTTGAAGCATGATTAACATGTAACTGTTGGATGTTAAGTGATGGAATGGTATTTTTTGATCACTGAGCGAAGTACAGATCAATGCCTATCACATGGAGATAGAAACATATTTGAATTTTTATCAATTTTGTTGAACTCAATTTTCCACCTAAGTATTCTTTCTCGAAAGTGCATCCCAGGAAGTCTGGGTTCCTTTGGCTTAGGTTTATGCAGTGTTGGCCAAAGAGGATGGTTGAGATATACCCAACAAGGTTGGGATAGAGGACTTCTTATTTTGGAAGCGTATTGGCAGAGTAGGCTTTGTATTCTAAAATAAAGACCTCGGTATGCACTTCTATGTACATTGTGTAAACTGGCGAGGTTCTGTAGGTACCTAGTGCAGATCAAATGGTACTATGTTGGATGGTGTTGAGAAATCGTAAGATGTTTTTATAACTGACGCATATGTTATAGTTCCGTAATCTAACCATGACCGGATTAGATCACGGTATAAAATCAGCAATGACTGCCTATGAGCACCCGTAGATATTGAGGATACTGCACGAAGGATATTTAATTTCTGGAAGCGCGTAGTTCGCAGGTAAGTAATATATTTACGAAAAATGTAGTTTTGTGTCTGAAACTAAACCTAATAGTTTTATGGAATTTGTCATGGATATTTTTATACGGCTTTCAGTTTTAAGACAGGTTCCTGAGGAAGAGACAGCAATTTACAGAAGTGTATTGCTATAGTTTTCTCCTCAGTTAATCGCTAGCCGTTGCATTTTATTCAAGTTTCGATTTTAGTTATTGCCAATTGTATGCAATAACTAAACAGCCTCCAAAGGTCTTTTGCTTCAAGGGCTGCCTTGAATGATTGGGATGAGATGTTTCCACAAGGAGATCACCTGAGTGAAGTCGTTTGACTGTTTTAGGAGTATCTGTCACAGTTTCTATGCTGTTCTACCAAAAAAATGGAGATAAGAGGTTTTCGTTGTATGAACAGAAAAGCAAGTAGGTCTGGTGAAGAATAATCTTTTTTGATTCATTTTGGTTGAGATAATTCATGCTCAAGGTGTGAGCTTATAGGCGCTACACTCGCTGAGATTAAGCGTTCCAGGTTTGCTCCTGGGTATTGGATTTATATTCTGGTTACCAGCCGTGCCACCAGTGACCAAGCGATAAGAGGATTGTGGTTAGTGTGCTAATGAAGTTAGTTATATAGGGTGTTTCAGTTAAACGTTTCAGAACTTCTAAGAGGGGTAGGGTACATCCTGACAACTCGAAATCATATAGCAATGTGGGGTCGGAAATGCTTTCCTGAAGCGGTGTTGTACACAGAAGCACCATAAAGAAAAGAGACCGTAAGTGAGAAATCGTTTTAATAACACATGAAAAGAAGCAAAAGGTACAGGGATTAAAGTAAGTGTTCGAAGTTTCTTCCACGGGCTACAATGCACGCCTCACATCTCCGACGCATGGACATCCGAACATTCTGGAATACTCCAGGCGAATTTCGAATTTCTTCGGCAGCTACTGCGATTCTTGCAACCAGCTCCTCAGCATTGTCAACAGGGGTGTCATAAACTAGCGATTTCATATGACCGTGAAAATTCCTTCACAAGGGAAGGAATTTTCAACACGCATAACGACCATATCTGGGCGGTCGAGAACCCGCATGCAATACGACGTCGTGCAGCACAGATTCGATTTTCGGTCAATGTATGGGCCGGTATTATGGGAGATCACCTCATCGGACCTTACCTGTTACCGTGTCGTCTAACCGGACCTATCTACTTGATCTTTCTGCAGCAAGTATTGCCACAACTTTTGAGAGATGAACAGATTTCTGCATCGACGCAACAGACAATGTGGTTCCAACACGATGGAGCCCCTGCCCATTATAGCGGAGATGTTCGTAACTACCTGGATGTCACATTTGGTCAACAGTGGATCGGACGTGGTGGTCCCGTGCGTTGGCCTGCTCGGTCACCCGACCTATCATGTCTTGATTTTTATTTCTGGGGTCATATGAAATCGCTAGTTTATGACACCCCTGTTGACAATGCTGAGGAGCTGGTTGCAAGAATCGCAGTAGCTGCCGAAGAAATTCGAAATTCGCCTGGAGTATTCCAGAATGTTCGGATGTCCATGCGTCGGAGATGTGAGGCGTGCATTGTAGCCCGTGGAAGAAACTTCGAACACTTACTTTAATCCATGTACCTTTTGCTTCTTTTCATATATTATTAAAACGATTTCTCACTTACGGTCTCTTTTCTTTTTATGGTGCTTCTGTGTACAACACCGCTTCAGGAAAGCATTTCCGATCCCACATTGCTATATGATTTCGAGTTGTCAGGATGTACCCTACCCCTCTTAGAAGTTCTGAAACGTTTAGCTGAAACACCCTGTATATACAAGAAGAAGGTGCCGCTCCTTTCTTGATAGGAAGCTTACATCTTTATTTGGAAGGAGACAAAAATAAAATAACTTTGTAAATTAAAATACTTTTATATTTCTTTTAATCAGCTGATTAGAGAGAAGCCTCTTTCAAATAGCTTTGGAAATCGCTGTGATCACTCTGGGCCACAGCATCGGTTGTGCGAGTGTACCAGGAGTAACTGACAGGACCCATTCTAATGGGAGTGCAGCGTATGCAGTACGCATGGACCCTCCAATTCAAACAAAGGTGGGGACCAGCCTCAGTCCCATCAAGAATGCGAGGTACCCCATCATTAATTCTTGCACCTAGACACTCTGAACTCTAGGACCTGCAAATCCTATTTGCCGGTTTATCGAGATGGATAAACAAGTCGTGCAAAACTTGTGGTGCGGAAGCGGTGTGGAATGAATAGGGTGAGAGATAACTCGTGTGGACTAACAGGACGGCGGTAGATCGGAGTACTTTGTGAGATAGTCCAGAGTGCTTTGCAGGACTATTCGACCTACCATATGGATGGGTTATCATAGTACATAGCTCACTTGCATGTCTGCGCGCATACCGCACAGTGGTATCGTCACCGTTCTCCCAATACCGGGTGGAAAAGGCCCGGGTTCGAATTTCGTCGATCACGCGAGGAACTTTAATGGGCTTTTTTCACTTACTCCGTGGCCGAGTTAGTCGATCTCAGGCGTAAATGGCAAAGTTTTTTCCAGAAAAATTGGCAAAACGACCACAGAACAAGCAATTTACAGACACGAATACGGCTTTATGTAATGAATTACGGGTGACCGTAATATAATAATTTTTAATAATAACTAGGGGGCTTCACCCCCTGCTCGCTGCGCTCGCTTCTTTTGATAAAATAAAGTGAAATAATTACAGAAGCTTTCGTCTCTGTGTGTGTCTCTTCCTCAGCTATGAATACATAAATACGTTACTATATCTATATAATGCGGCCAATACTAATACTAATATCGGTGTAGATATACCATAGACAACTTACCGAAAAACTACGATAGTAGTGTAAAAGGTATCATTTCATCTGTATCTCATATTGTGCTCATCCTTTTCTACGAGTTACCGTGTATTTCACTACCTCGAATAAGTAAAGCTTCACTAATAGAGAAGACTACTGTCACTTATTCTCGGTGGGTACCACCACCCAGACGGCCCCGTTTCAAAGCTAGTTGGCTTTTCATCGGTGGGTGCCTTTCACACTACGATCGTAGTTTTTCTTTAAGAGTTGTCTATGATATCTACACCGATATTATACAGTATAGATATAAAATCTTAAACCCTTAAAATATTACGCCATGTTGCATTTAGTTTATTAAAATAAATACGTCACATAGGGAAATCAAGAAGGTTACTTCTGACTGCATGTCACAGATAACTTCTTCGCACCTGGCGCCTCAAATAAAACGGTTGAATAGTTGCAGATGATTAGAGAGATGTGAGGCGGTCCGCTGAAATTGCACTGGTTGAATATAATTATCAAGTGCATACCCTTCAATTATCAAGACCGAACACTACGATAAGTGTTTAAATTAATGTATAATCAGGTTACTTGGGGAGGTAAAACATGAGTACCGTACGAAGATTATAAAAAGATTTGGCAACAGCAAAAAGTTTTTCGCATATGCTAGAAGGAAGTGATTGAATCATAGTGGCTCACTACAGGATAGATTTGTCAACTTCTTTGATGACTTTAAAGAGATAACTGCAATCTGTAGAACAGCAGAATGACATCTATAGAATAGCAGAATGAAAAACAGCTGACTGCTGTTAGATTCAAATTAGGAAAGTACCGGATATCAAATATAAACCCAAATCTTTAGCAAAGAGAGAGAGAGAGAGAGAGAGAGAGAAACAAATTTTATAAAGTGGATAATTTTTGTTTCCATTTCTCACAAAACTGATGGATGATACGGAATTTTGAAGCCCTAATTAATTCAGCGTATACGAATTTATTAGAATCACATATTTTCACATGAAGGAGTGAAAAAAAAAATTTCATTTTTCTTGTTAAGTGCTATTAGATATTTTTTCCAATTCACGTATTAAATCCGTGTGTATATATATTATAACCATTAATTCCGATTACGTTCTGACCATTACTTAGAATCAGATCTAAAGGAAGCCTCGCGCGCCCTCTTGCACGTTTAAAGAAGCGAGAAAGAGTGTAGCGAATTGTTTTCTTAATTAGTGTTTAAAGTTGCTTAGTGTCATTATATAATGGCGTGGGATAATAGAGACAAGTGGGCCATTTCCGTATTCTCCCGGAAGTAATTAGCAAGTTATTACACAGTTTATTTGACGAAAGTGCTTCTAATAAGGATACATGGGGTTCGAAATTGACAGTGACTGCATATTGGAAATTTACAAGCAAATTCTCGTAAAGTAGAGATACTTTACTGAAAGATTTCACTTCTAATACTTTAAGCGATTCTGAATAATCATAGCTAAAATTTCCGAATGCAAATATATACTGTATATATGTTATTTGTGGGGTTTCGCCTATAATCTCACTCCCTGTGGCGGGTATTGGTAACGTTGGGTCTCACTTGGGGCCCGGCGGCAAACAAGCCGGACGAACAATGGGCACAACAAACTACATAGTACATAGCCCACACACTTTTAAATCTCTGGCTTGTCCGATACAGAGAACATACGCGGAGATGGGAGAAATCCCAGGTGCCGTCAGACGCCGAACATACCTAATACCTAATACCTTGAATCATCTCACCCCCAAAAAAAAAAAAAAAAAAAAAACACAAATGATGATTTTTCACCAGACCTACCTTTCTATTCATACATTTGTTATCAGCCAAAATCTCTTAGCAACATCTCCATTTTTTGGCAGAACAGTATAGAAGCTGTAGCAGATGCTCCTAAAATAGTTAATATATATTTTCGCTCAGTAGACACGTTATTAGCTACCTAACAGAGAGTAGATCCCACTCAACGAAGTGTCGAAAGCGTGTCACAGGAATGCTGGTACATGATGATTTTACTGCTTCTCACAGTTGTTGCAAAAATAGCATTATTGTGGACCTCTACTCTGAAAGGCTCGTTCCACCTCATCCCACAGGTACTCACACTGTATTGAAATGTGGTGACAAGGGAGACCATCGCAGGAAACAACCGAATTAATTCTAATGTTCCTGGAACTAGTTTTGTACGGTTGTGACCTTGTGATACAGCGCATTTGTCCGCGCCTCCGTAGGCAGGTGGGAAGGAGCAGTAGTGCGTAGCACACGCTTCTTGATTAGACCGGGGTTCGAGCCCGTCACCACCAAATATGGAGGATGCGGAAAGGTCAGGGAATAACCACCGCATATCCTGGAGCAATATGGCCTTAGTTGCTAATGTTCCTAAAAACCAAAATAACAGCGCATTATCCTTTGGAAAGAAAGGGAAAAAAAAAAAAAAAAAAAAAAAAACATTTCCAGAGGGATACACTGCAGGCATAAAAGTATGTGCCTGGTTAGAAAATGGAAATTTTCTCACCAGGCGCATTGTATCTTGTAAAACAATTTTCAGACAATAGTGACATCCCAATAGTGCTCCATTGGTATAAGATACCACACACACACACACACACACACACACACCATTATACTATTAAATACTGCCACCTCCAGGCTGCATTATTGACACCTGTCAGATTGAGTCCATGGATTCATGTTTTTCGCAATACTCTGGTTCACCCATCAGCGTGATATAGCAGGAACCAGGATTCATCAGACCAGGCAACGTTTTGCACTTCCCAATTGTCCAGTGTTGGAGTTCTTTAGGCCACTGTGATCGTACCTTCTTGTTTTTTGCTGAAAGGAGTGGAAACCAGTTCTGCCGCTATACCCTCTCCCCATTTTTGACAAGATGCAACAGGTTGTGAATTCTGATATGCCTCTTTGGTTATCGTTTGTTGTTATTTGGTTTTTAGGAGCATTAGCAACTAAGGCCATATTGCTCCGGGATATGCGGTGGTCATTCCCTGACCTTTCCGCATCCTCCGTATTTGGTGGTGACGGGTTCGAACCCCGGGCTAATCAAGAAGCGTGTGCTACGCACTGCTGCTCCTTCCCACCTGGCTACGGAGACGGCCTGTGGTTATCATTGTTAATAGTATTGGTTTGTTATTTGACTGACTGTCGCCTTTCTGTTATCCTTCAAAAGTCTTGCAATCCCGGATAGCACAATGGATATAATTACTGCCTCCTCACACCGGGCTCTCAGGGTTAGCACAGTTGCACGGTTCTAGGATCGCCGTTCTCCCACACCGGGTGGAAAAGAACTGAATGGCCACTTGTGATTTTTATGGGCTTTTTCACAAGTTGCTGAGTTAGTCGGGCTCAGGAGAGGGTAGCAAGATTTTTCTCTCGGAACCTTGTTTTTTTCGTCCAGTAAACAGAAAATCGAGCTAAAATTACATGCAATTTACAGACAGTATACAAGAGCAGTAAGTATGACCTTAGTCGCTGATGCTCCCAAAATCCTAGAACAACAACAACAACAACAATCCAACACCGAGTGGAAAAGGCCTGGGCTCGAGTCCCATCAATGAATGATGCGAAGCATTTTTATGCTTTTTTTTCACAACGTGGCTGAGTTAGTCAGTCTTAGGAGAGGGCAGTTAGTCAGTCTTAAGGGGCTTAGAGGGGAACAGGTATCCTGTGTCTTATCAGACACTCAGCCTAAAACACTGATGGATCCAATATCCCTCTATTACAGAAGATTTAGGAGAAGTCCGGTTGGTCTGCCTCCCTAAAATCCACTCATGCACACCTTCTCGATGGTAAGCCCTGTTACGTCAATTAGGTGGCAACGAACGTGTAGAGTGGTTCTCTTCAAGACGCCTGGTCAGCGTGAAGAGGAAAAGACCAAACACTCCACCATATGACAGCACGACAAAACAAATGGCCCTCAGTCCCCACAGCTTTCACTCTCCCTCTTACGGCAGCGAGAGGATCAGAGTGGAAGCAGAGGGTGCTAAGAATCTCTGGGTACGACCAGGCTGCCATGCATGGAAACTGAACTTGGCCTGTTATAACGTAAGATCACTCATCGGTGAAGACAGGATATTAGAGCTGGAAAAGGAATTAGAAAATGTGAATTGGAATATCATCGGTTTGGCTGAAACAAGAAGAAAAAATGAATCACTTATAAGTTTATCAAGTGGAAATCTGCTGTACACCAATGGAAAGAGTGAAAGGAGTGAAGGTAGAGTTGGGTTTCTGGTCCATAAAGATTTTAAAAACAACATTTTGGAATCAAAAGTACATCACCAAGGGTGTCAAGACTAATACTCAAGATTTCTAAGAGGTATAAGCTAAAGATTATGATTTATGCACCAACATCGAGCCATGATGATGAAGAGGTTGAAGAAATGTACACCGAAATTGAGAGTCTTCTAGATGAACAGAAAACCCACTACACTATTATTGTGGGGGAGTTCAATGCTAAGGTTGGAAAAAGACAAAACAGTGCAGAAAGGGGAACTATAGGAAATTTTGGAATTGGTGAAAGAAATGAAAGAGGTGAAAGACTTGTGGAATTTGCAGAATCTCAAGGACTGTCAGTAATGAACACTTTTTTCAAGAAAAGGGTGAACACAAAGTGGACATGGAAGAGTCCAAATGGATTAACTACTAATGAAATCGACTTCATCCTCACTAACAGAAGATATATTGTGAATGATGTTACCGTCCTGAATAAGGTAAATGTTGGAAGTGATCACAGAATGGTAAGATGTACACTTGATATAGATGTAGGAAAGGAAAGGAAAAACTGACTCGAGTAAATAATACAAAGGTCTTTGAGATAACACAAGAGAAGAAAAAGCAGTATGTACTGGAACTTAAGAACAAGATTGAGCTTCTGCAGACTGCTCAGGACCAAGATATCGACGAGGAACACTACAACTTTCTGAAAGTGATAAAGCCTAAGAAACCTATAGGGAAAAAGAAATCCAAAGAAGAAAAAATTAGTCAAGAAACACTTGTCATGATGAACCGAAGACGACAAATGAAAAGCAAGAAAAACACTGACAGGGAGAAAATTTGAGTATACTGGATTATGCAAAGCCATCAGAAAGAGACTCAGAGAGGACATAAGAAGATTTAACACAAGAAAAGTAGAACAAGCATTAAGGGAAAACAAAGGATTTAAATCAGCAGCCATTAGCAGTAATACAGAAAGGCAAATGAAACTGAAGAATAGCGATGGTGTACTTATAAACAGCAAAGAAGGCATAATTCAAAAACCAGAAGACTACTATAGAGAATTATACAAGGAGCAGGGGAATGATGCCAGCAGTGGGGAAGATGGATTGCAAAGTAGCAACACATACGACATACCCGATATTCTTCCTGATGAGGTAGAATATGCATTGAAGAAAATGAAGAATCAGAAAGCCCCGGGTGAAGATGAAGTTACTGTAGAGTTGTTAAAATTGGGAGGAAGAGACATAACACAAAAACTGGCAAGGCTCTTCACAAAGTGCATTAGAAAAGGTGTGACGCGTAAGCAGTGGAATAATGCAATCATAGTTTTGCTGCATAAGAAAGGAGATAAATCAGAAATTGGAAATTATAGACCAATTAGCTTGTTATCCCACATCTACAAGTTGTTCACAAGGGTCATTACTAACAGATTAGGAAGAATACTTGATGAGAATCAACCGATCACCTTCACGTAATATCACAGCTAATGGAGAAAGCAAATGAATATAAAACACCATTGTGCCTGGCATTTGTGGATTATGAAAATGCATTTTACTGCATACATTATAAGGCAATGTTTCGGGCACTGGAAAGACAAGGCATAGATACCCCATATATTATGATTTTGAAGAAAATATATGAGAGTGCTACATCCTTTATTAGACTAGACAAAGACAGTAGGAAATTTAAAATTGAGAAAGGAGTTCGACAAGGAGATACAATATCTCCGAAACTGTTTACTGCTGCACTTGAGGAAGCTTTCAGAAGATTAGACTGGTCGCAGAAAGGAGTCAATGTGAATGGAGAGCACCTAAACCATTTTCGATTTGCAGATTACATTGCGGTCATAAGCCACGATCCCAAAGAATAAGAGGAAAATGTTAATCACTTATGCACAGTTAGTAAGGATTTTGGACTAAAAGATGAATATGGCTAAAACAAAAGTAATGATGAACAAGTATGCCACAGGAAGGGAAATAATGATTGAAGCAGCAGTAATAAAAAGGTGGAGTATACTTATCTGTGACAAGCTATTAGCTGTAATAATAATAAATGGCTGGAAGTCAAGAGAAGAATAAATTTTGGATGGATAGCATTCAGGAAATATCGTCACATACTGAAGAGCAATATCCCAGTTTGTCTGAAATGTGAAATAATGAACCAATGTATACTCCCCACCATGACTTATGGAAGTGAAATTTGGGCACTCACTAAAAGAATGGAAGAGAAGCTGAGAACTACACAGCAAAGAATGGAACGAATTATATTGGGAATCAGACTGTTATATAAGAAGAGAAACACATGGATTAGGCAGCAAACTCAAGTAAAGGGCATTCTTATCAAAACTAAAGAACTAAAATGGTCTTGGGCAGGACACATAGCTTGAAGACATGATGACAGATGGACTAAGAAAATAACAGAATGGTGTCCAAGAGGAGCTGGAAGAAAACCCGGAAGACAAAGGCGGAGATGGATAGATGAAATTCATGAGTTTGTGGGTAGTAAATAGATGGCCAGTGCTCAAAACAGAAGGAACTGGAAAGTTGTTGGAGAGGCCTTCATCCTGCAGTGGATTGAAAATGGCTGATGATGATGATGATGAGGAGAGGGCAGCATGGTTTACTTTGTCTGGAAACTCGAGTTTTTCATCCAGTAAACAGGCAAACTAACCACAAATACACGCAATTTACATATACAATAAACAGATGCCTCATAGCCTTAGTTGCTTTGCCTTTAATAGATACCTACACAACTTTCACAAATCTTGTTGGGCTTGAGGAGTATCACTTACTAAGGCTCTTTATATACTATAGTAACTATACTGTCTGTAAATTGCATGTGTTCTGAGGTCGATGTTCTGTATTTTGGACGTAAAACCCGAGTTTCCGGGAGGAACAAACCATGCCTTCCTCGCCTCAGACCGACTAACTCAGCCACGTTGTGAAAAATACCCATTAAAATTTCTATGGACTCCTTGAGCTTCTAGCATAAATGAGTTGTTTCCGAACACAGGAACCGCAATCGTCTGGATGTTAATCGGTTATTGGACCAATCTCGATAGTCTCGCATGCACAGTTGATATGATCACCGTCCTCCCAATACCTGGTAGGAAATACCTGAGTATGAATCCTGTGAATAATGCGAGGAATTTTTATGTACCTCTTTTTAAAAAATGGCTGAGTTAGGTTGGTCTCAAGCGAGGATAACATGGTTTTTTCTTCAAGAAACTCGGGCCATTCGTATTTGCGTTTAAAAACGCAATATATAGCATTAGCATTAGTAGAGGCATATTATGCAAGAAAGCAAGCTTATATAGCATCAGCTAAAAATAAATAAATAAATAAATAAAAAGAAACGAACCTTGCCATTTTACCCATTCATTCGTTCCAAATGTTTGTCTAGTTTTGCCTTGAATTTATGCAAGCTGTCGACTTCCACAACAACAGATGGAAATTTGTTCCAGCAATCAACCAACCGCTGGCTAAAGGGAAATTTCCACACGCCTATTCTACAGCTGTCTTTCCTCAATTTGAATTTATGGACATAAATAGGCAGGAGGAACAGTCCCATCAGCATTGAGCATGCTCAAACCATTCAAGGCCTTATACACTTCAATCAGGTCACCTCGCAGGTGCCTAATCTCCAAAACACCGTAACTTGCAAAACGTAAGCTTTTCTTCGTAAGAGCAACCCTTTGTTCCATTCACTAATCTTGTTGCCCTTCTCTGTACTCGTTCCAGCAGTTCTACATCCTTCCTAAAATGTGGCCTCCAGACCTGTATACAGCACTCAAGGTGTGGTATGACATTGCCTTATAAAAGGGGATCATCACCTCCTTATCCCTATTTGCGAAATTCCTGTATATCATTGGCAATACCCCATGAGCTACTCTGGCAGCTTGTCTGCACTGCTCAGAAAAGTTCATAACTGACTGCACAGTTACCACAGGTCCTTTTCATTCTCTACCGCCCTCAGTGTAAAACTACACATTTGATAGGTTTCCCTGGCGTTACTGCTACCAATATGCAGTACTTTACATTTGTCAATGTTAAACTTCAGTTGCCACCTCTCAGCTCATTTGCTCAACTTTTCTAGATTCTTTTTCAGTAGCTTACTGTCATTAGTGTCATTAACAACCCTGCCAACCTTCGTGTCCTCTGCAAATTTAGACATTAAGCCTGATATTCCACCACCAATATCATTAATAAATACAAAAAAAAACAACAATGGACCCAACACTGAACCCCGGGAGACTCACTAAAAACATTATTCCACGAAGAGCACTATCCATTGATTAATACTCTCTGTCGTCTCCCACTCAATCACCCTTTCATCCATTGTAGCAATTTTCCCTTAACGCCATACTGCTCTAATTGGTACAGCAGTCGTCCATGTACAACAGTATCAAAAGCTTTCCTGAAATCCAAGTATATGATATCAAAATTATTTTTTTGCATCCAATCCCTTTGGGACCACATCATAGCATTCAATCAAATTTGTCAGACAAGACTCCCCTTAACAAACCCATGCTGTGTCTGAACTATAACTGAAGTCTTGTCTAGATGATCCTGCAATGCTTCTTTAACCAGTGCCTCCATTAATTTCCCCGGAACAGAAGTTAAACTAACAAGTCTGTAATTACTTGTATCACTCTTTGATTTTCCTTTATGAATTGGGGTCACATTTGCACGTCTCCAGTCCATGGGTACTTCCCCCGAGTCCAAGGAAGCGCTTCTGATTATGGCTAAGGGTTTCCTAACTTCCTTTGCTGCCTCCTTTAATATAACTTGATAGTTCCCATCCATCCTAGGTGCTTTTCTTATGTTTATCTTCAACAATTTCTCCTCCACTTTGCTCTGAGATATTACAAAATCATTTTAAATGCTTCCCATTTTGAATTTGCTGTTGATAACATCATCAGTTGGTCCCACTGTGTAGAATTTAAAAACTGTCTCAGACCACCGTAGTCACCTTTACGAAAGCAAAAACCTCTCCCTTTACCACCGATGGTACTCTACTCTAGGTGTGGCCTGACCATTGCCTTATACAAGGGAATAATCACCTCCTTATCCCTGCTGGAAAAATTCCTGTATATCATTGACAATACTCCATGAGTTACTCTTGCAGCCCGTCTGCACTGCTCAGAGAACTTCATATCTGCCTGCACAACCACCCCCAAGTCCCTTTCATTCTCTACCACTGTCAGTGTAGTACCACAGAGTTGATACGTTGCTCTGGGGTTGCTGTTTCCCATGTGTAGTACTTTACATTTGTCAATGTTAAACTTCATTTGCCACCTCTCAGCCCATCTTCTCAACCTTTCCAGATCCTGTTGCAGCAGTATAGTGTCAGTAGTGTCCTTGACAACCCTGCCAACCTTTGTATCGTCTGCAAACTTGGACATTAAGCTTGATATACCATCATCATTATCATTTATAAATACAGAAAACAATAATGGACCCAACACTGAGCCCTGAGGGACTCCACTAATAACATTAGTCCACGATGAGCAGTGTCCATTGATTACCACTCTCTGTCTTTTACACCTCAACCACCCCTTTATCCATAGCAGCAACTTGCCTCCAATGTCACACTGCTCCAATTTGTGTAGCAGTCTTCCATGTGCAACAGTATCAAAAGCCTTTCTAAGATCCAAGTATATAATATCAAAGCTATTCCCTGCATCCAGTTCTTTTGTGACTGCATCATAGTACCCATTCAAATTGGTCAGGCAAGACTTCCCCTTAACAAAACCATGCTGTGTCCGAGCTATAACTGAAGTCTTGTCTAAACGATCCTGCAGTGCTTCTTTAACCAGTGCCTCCATTAATTTTCCTGGAACAGAAGTTAAGCTCACAGGTCTACAATTACTTGTGTCAGCCTTTGATCCTCCTTTGTGAATTGGGGTCACATTTGCACATCTCCAGTCTATGGGTACCTCCCCTGATTCCAAGGAAGCTCTCATAATTATGGCTAAGGGTTTGCTTACTTCCTTTGCTGCCTCCTTTAATATAACTGGATAGATCCCATCCACTCCGGGTGCCTTTCTTGTGTTTATCTTCAACAGTTTCTCCTCCACTTTACTCCCAGTTATGTCAAGATTCTGTAGCTTACTGCTAGAGTTGAATACACCTCTGGCATTCCCCTTGCTGAATAACTCCTCATGTGTGAATGTCGATGCAAAATATTCATTTAGTTTGTTAGCTACCTGAGCAGGATCATCAACAGTTTACCCATCAATATCAAGTGGACCAATCTGATTCATCCCCTTCATTCTAGAGTTTACATAAGTAAAGAACTCTTTGCTGTTTTTCTTTGTATCCCTTGCCAAGGATTTCTCGTAATCTGCCTTCGCCTGCCTAACCTCCTATGTAACTTGGTTGCATATCAACTTGTATCTATCATAGGCTTCTGTGTCATGTGTTAATTTGTAAGTATCCCATGCATTTTTCTTCTCTGCCATATGCCTCATTAGTTCATCTGACATCCATTTTGGCCTAAACCTTGAACAATATTTCTTAGTTGGTATGTAAAGCCTAGTAGCTTCCAAGATAAGTTCTTTGAATGCTTCCCATTTTGAATTTGCTGTTGGTAACATCATCAGTTGGTCCCACTGTATAGAATTTAAATACTGTCTCAGTGCATCGTAGTCGCCTTTACGGAAGCAATAACCCTTCCCTTTACCCCTAATGGTAGTTACCTCTTTGAGTAAATCCCACTTCAGCACACTGTAATCACTGCCACCTAGTGGTTCATTTATCTGCAGATTCTTAATCAATGAAGAATCACTGCTGATAATCAAATCAAGAGTATTACTCCCTCTAGTTGCCTCCCGAACATGCTGATGTAGAAAACAATCATCCAATAAATCCACAAAAGCCCTGCTAGTGTGTGAGTGACCAGCCCCCAAATTCCAGTCAATATCTGGGAAATTAAAATCTCCCATTATAAGACTCTCTGATTTACTGGCCCACTCTATTTCCCTGTACAGTTTCTTATTATACTCATCAGAGTCATTAGGCCTATAGCACACTCCTACTCTCACTTTTGATCTCCCAATGCTTATGTCACACCAAACTGACTCGACACTGCACTGTCCAGCGATGTCGACTGGCTTCACTTCCTTGGTTTTTATGTGTTTCTTAACTAATACATAACCCCTCCCCCCTTCCTATCCTGTCTATCCTTTCTGTAGACGTTGTACTCCCCAAATTCCAGTTCTGCATCCCTTATATCTGTGTGACACCACGTCTCTGATATCCCAACAATATCTGCCTTTGATGTTTTGAGCAACACCTCAAATTCATCAAATTTATTTACTCAACTCCTAGCATTGGTGTACACGCAAGTATACCTGCACCTGTTTCTATTCTTAGCTACCCTAACACAACCCATGTGTTTACTTGTACCGCAATGGCTCCCAGCAGTCTCTGAAATATCATGCATCTTGTTTTTCAGGCTTCTGCTCATTCTAATAGAAGCAGTGCAAGAATCTCTTTCACCTCTGCCAGTGGCTACTGTCAATCTATTGGTCTTTGTCTCCCCCCAAGCTAGCAGTTTTCCGACCCACCTAACACTGCCTCGATAGCATCAGCAAATATTCTTGCACCCTTTCTATTTAAGTGTATCCCATCCCTGTAGAAGCAATCTCTCCTGTTAACAAGTACAGTCCAGGCTGAAAAAAATTCTACCCCTTGAGCCTTGCACAATCTTTCCAGGGCCGAATTGATCGAAAAGGTGTCATCATATACTCCCTCCTATCGTGTCTGGGCAGAATTGCAGACACTTTCAATTTCAACCCTAATTCTCGGCTTTTGTTCAACAGTGACCTGTACTTGTTAAGTAATTCTGCCGGTCTCCTATTCTTAATATCATTAGTGCCAACGTGTACAACTATGTCACCTTTTGTGCCCTTAAAAGATGATATTCGCTCTACAACGTCATCAACCTTTGTCCCTGGCAGACATACCCTGGCCCTGTTCCACCTATCCTTTTTACAAAGCATGTTCCCCGTTTCCCTGACAATAGAGTCACCAACAACTACTAGTTCCTTCGGGACCAGCGCATTCTGCCTTGGGGGTTGCCTCTGTGTCACGTGATGCCCAAGTGCAAGCTCTGGCGTTGATGTGGGCAGCTGAGAGCTTGATGGGCCCTCAATTTAGTTTCTTCAAGGGCATCCACCTTGTCCTTCAAGCTCTCATATAGGCCCACAAGAACGCTGAGTTGTTGCCTGATATCGATACACTCCTTGCATCGCGCACACACAAAGACATCCCCCATGGCAGTATCATGTCCCGTACCCGATTGCTCTGCAAACATCAAGCAAACAGTGCATTTTATAAGGCTGTGAGTCTGAGGACAACTGCTCCCCTCAGTTCTGCTCTGAGCCACAGCACTTCCATTAGTTTGAGCCTTTTGCTTTGCTGCTCTGGTCTGAGTCATGATTCTATTAATTTATTAATTAATTATAATTAATTATGTTATTAATTATGTTAAATATAATTAATCATATTACGTTTGTAATCTAAGTCGTTATATGTATTTATTTAAAAGTACAATTTAACTGCTAACGAAGTTCAACTAACGCTATCTAGTACGGTATATAACTATCGTATCACAAAGGCGGGAAAGTTACGAACGGTAAATCTACGGACACTTAAGTATTAATTAACTTTCAAATCTCGCTGTTTCAATTCAGAATAAACTAACGATCCTTACTAGGTCTATAAGCTACTTACAGAAATAATTCGATGTAAAAAATATTCAATCAAGCGGCTAAATATGGCTAAAGAACTTCTCGTTCAGCGGAGTTGCAAACACGTGGATACCCTTACCGATACTTTTATGCAATTACAAGGCCGAGTAAAGAATAAATACACCAAATTAATCAGAAAATCACAAAATAATGTTATACTACTAAATTTAAATCAAAAGTTTTAGAAAAACAATAATTTCAAATCAATAAATAAGAAAAATCCACTTAGCGGCTTTGAACACGACCGTCTCCTAGTAGGTTCGTCAGCAGACTGGTAGTTACCTTTAAGTAAATCCCACATCAGCACACTATGATCGCTGCCACCTAGTGGTTCCTTTATC
Organism: Mastigoproctus giganteus; assembly: GCF_048544385.1. Taxonomy (NCBI): domain Eukaryota; kingdom Metazoa; phylum Arthropoda; class Arachnida; order Uropygi; family Thelyphonidae; genus Mastigoproctus; species Mastigoproctus giganteus. The sequence goes on from NC_143575.1 coordinate 17,707,829, forward strand.
TGCAGATTCTTAATGCATGAAGAATCGCTACTGATAATGAGATCAAGAGTATTACTCCCTGAGGTTGACTCCCGAACATGCCGCTGTAGAAAACAATCATCCAATAAATCCACAAAAGCCTTGCTAGTGTGTGAGTGACCAATCCACAAGTTCCAGTCTGTATTTGGGAAATTAAAATCCCCCGTTATAAGACAATCTGATTTACTGGCCCACTCTATTTCTCTGTTCAGTTGTTCATTATAGTCATCAGAGTCATTTGGCCTATAACACACTCCTATACTACGCAATACGGTCTAAGTTGCTGATGCGCCTAAAACCCTACAGTATCAACAGCAAAAACAATCTCAATACACCCAAGACCAATTCATACGTGAAAACACCATAGGGTCACAGTTTCCGAGATGCGGTATTCTGTTCAATCCGGTGCGGATTAAGCAGACTACCGTGCCACGTTCAAAGTCACCTTAAATCTTTCGTCTCGTCCATTGTTGCATGGCTGCAACATATGTACGTATCCACAGATTAAGTATTAATGTGTGGTATATTAATACTTAATATCACATTAATACTTATTAATCTGATATGTGATACGTATCTGCCTGTTTTTTATTGCACGGTACGAACGTGTGATTCTGTTACTAAAGAAGGGTTCCAATTCGTGAAAAGAATAGGTGTACTTAATAAAATTAGCCGCTTAGTGTATATATAAAAAGCCCAGAATTAAGGACACTGAGATGCTTTTTTACCCCTCTTTATAAATATACCAATGTTACAAAAATATAAAAATGCGAATCTTAAGAATAATTAAATGTTATTATTTATTACGTATATTTATACGTAGCAGGGAACGGCAAATATTCACAGTGTTATTCAGTTACACATTTAGCAATGCACAAAGTAGTTGTTATACATGATCTTTATTGCGAAAACCCTTATTGCAATAACCCATCGCAGCCATTGGCTAGGAGTTTTAAAGAGGATATTGTCGAAATAATAACATAATTTCACGTCAAATTGTAAGATAATAAATTGTGTAAATTTTATTAATTTATCTTTCTGTGCTTCTTTGAAATAAATCGTCTATGATGTTATTGAAGTGCCATTGGTATGTCTCTTAACAACCATACCAAACCACGGCGAAATATGGTATAAATTGCTGATGTGCCTTAAAAAAACATTACATTACACAGTAACGTTTATGTTATATTTAAGGAAACACTATTTTCATAATCTCCTGAGAATAATTAACAGAACGTTTTAATCCCTTTTCTAGTGCGGATGGCATTCTGTTATCCGAAGAGATAGTATACATCACGAAATATCTTTATTATTTTTTAGATACAGCCAGGGTCGGCCACAAGCATGTACATACCGGTTCTGTCGAACAGGGCCCCACCCGCAAATGGTCTAAATAATAATATCATCTGCGTATTTTCTGCATTTCTATCAACGAGCCCAACGCCGTCTTAATATCTATTTACCCACATTATCATCACTCCAAGAGCTGTAAAATTAGAAAATTTTGAAAATTTGAATACTATAAAATTGGAAAAAATAAAAAATAAAAAAATAATTATTACGAAAATACCCCATATTTATTTTTGCACAATACCCCAGGACCCCGCAATTAATTCTTGAATAGGGTTCCAAAAATTTTGGGGCCGGCCCTAGATACAGCATAGGAAAACTGCAATTGATACAAATCATTCTCACGTACAGGATGTCATTGTTGCACGCAAACAATTTAAAAGTCTAAAATGATATCCTATGTCCTAAAAGGGGAAAAAAAATTAGTTAAGTATAAGCGGATATAGTTGACGGAAATGAAGCAAGATATGAATAATAAGAAATTACTACTGGAGCCCTTGAAGAGAGTAAATAGCAATACAAAGTCACAGGCAATAAAAATAACTGACATTCATCAGGAAAGGGAAGTATGAGAAAAAGGAAGTATGAGAGGCCAAGGGCAACGAGGACTCTTTTTAGATGTGTTAGCAGCAAACGAAAAAATTGTAGGATAGTGACATGAGTAAACAGATTGCAGCAAGATATTGAAAATGTTTCAGTCGAAGGATTTCGCTATACAGATAACTGTCCACGGTGGTTATAATCACCGTCCTCAACACACCAGGTGGAAAAGGCCCGAGTTCGAATCCCGTCAATAATGCAAGGAACTTTAATGGCTTTTTTCACACCGTGGCTGAGTTATTCGCTTTCAGGAGTGGAGAGCAAGATTTTAATCCCTGAAAACTCTAGTTTTTTGTCCAGCAAAACAGGCAAATCGACCAGAGAACACGTACAATTTATAATATAATAAAAGTGGACTTATTAATCCATTCTTCAAAATAAAAAACTTCAAGTTATTTATTTTTATTTTTTATTTTTCGATAAATGAAGCCTACATAATGCAAAACTTGAAGATTAGCCATTTTTAACGTGTTCCTCAAGGAAATAGCTTGCTATTTGTATTTTTTTAACTATTTGAATTCATGTCTTCGAAAAAGAAATTAGCATAATAAACACGTACACTTCTTTAGTTACACTGCTCGACAAAATTAATAGAACACGTAGAAAACGTGGTGTCACTCGTGCGGCTTGCGATGAAACTGGACAAAAGTTGGTATGGTGGTGTACTATAGAATAACGATGAAATGAGGATATAGCGAAAAACTTCGGACAGGTATAAGGGACATTTAGAGGGGTTGTATAAGAACTACTAAAAAGATCACATTACATTAGTACGGCGTATGATCCCTTGGCTAAACAGGCCTGATAGCGATGAACCATGCTCGATATAAGGGTGTCATAAGATTCTGTTGCAACAAATACCATTTTTCCACCAGCACTGACTTTAGCTCACAAGGTGACCCAGAAGTTGGCTGTCGTCGTGCAATGAGACGCTCAGGGCATCCCACACATGTTCGATCGGATTTAAGTCTGGTGATCGTGCTGGCCACGGCAGTCATTGGATATCTTCAATTTCAAGATATTCCTCCACCATTTGAGCTCTATTGGCGTTGCCGTGCATGAAAAGAAAATCTTGGCTAACTGCACCGCTAAAAATTTCACATAAGGTTCGAGGAGCTGTCCTCGGTACCCCTGCCAATTACGGTACCCCTATCAAAAACATGAAGAGGGGTGCGGCCGTTGATCATTATTCCGCCCCATACGAGAACACCGTCTCCGCCGTAAATTACCCTTTATCTGATGTTGGAGGGATAATACCACATTCCTTGTTGTCTCCAGATGAAATAACGCTTAGAATCTGTTCTGTTGGCAGGCTAAAACGGGACCATCAAACAACAGAAATGTACGCCATTTGTCAGGATTTGCCAGTCACATGTTCATGGCACCAGTTTCGACGATCTCTGCGATGGTTTTGGGGTGAATCGGATACAACCCGCTGGCTTCCTTGCGTAGAGACCACTTGAATTGAGTCTTGTTAACACAGTCCGGTTGGAAATGTTGTCACCTGTGGCCGCAGCAATCTCAAGGGAGAGTTGATGACAGGACATCATAAGGTTTCGTCTTTCTGTTAGAGCCAGATAGCGGTCTGTTCTGGTCGATTGGGTCTGCTATACCGCTGAAATCGAATTTCCAGGAGACAGAAAGATGGGGGATAACACACACACACACACACACACACACACACACACACACACACACACACACACACACACACACACACACACACACACACACACACACTTGATTTGCTCATATCTTTTAATGAATGTTTCAGCCTCCTTTAAATTTATTAAGCTACCCACTTCCTAAATGGTAGACGAAAGTTGATTCTAGAGATCCGCTTCCGATTTAAATTTTTGTCGCATTATGTTTGTGGTTGAGAACGATTAAAGTGCCATCAGCATTTAGTCTACTCAGTCTATTTAAAGCCATTTCAATCCCTTCACACTTCAGTTAAGACTCCTAATAGGTGAAACTTGACTGTAGTGTTTGAACCTTTAAATCCATTTGCTTTAATTGGTAAGTCAGTTTCTTTAAACAAAGATAATGACTTGACTAATTATAATTTTACAACTATGTTTTCAAAAGTATTGCAACAGTAATGAAAACGTATTGACCCTAGTAATGTTGAAGAAACTGCATTTTTATTAAAGAACTTATTGTGGGTCCACTTTTTGTTTGAATGACCGCATGCAAAGAACCCTACCTCATCGTCCTAATTCAGTGGCCAAGAAGTGTAGGATGCAGTACTGATGGTGTTTGGCTCTATGAGAAATTTTCGTGGTGCAAATAATTAGTCCTCCAAGTATTACTCTGAACTTTATGGTGGAATGATGTGTTGTGGTAGCTAGCATTCTCCAAACCCAAACTCATCCATCAAACGTGAACATTCTAACGAAAAACTGCATAGGACTCCTGTCCATTGTTTCAGAATCTACAAGTGATGAGCATCATTCCGCAACGCGTTTAGCCTCTTTTAGTGCTACAGGGGCTTGTGGACTGCACCTTCCTACAGAAGGCACACATGCACTGACAGACTGCCGCGTTGCAGACATCTACTAAGATATCAGGCTTTGTAATGGTCTTTGGAAATGGCGTAACCACACTCTCCAGGGTGAACTCCCTGTCTATCAGTTTCCTTGGTCTAAGAGATCACGAGTTAGACGTCATATCTGTAGGACTTCAATCTTTCCGCACAACCATCAGTTGAAACCAGAAGTTTGTCTCTTGTAGCATTTATCAATTACTGACGTGGCAATCAAATCATGCCTTTTGTAACTGAATAAAGGTCTTACCACTACTCGTACTATGTGGTGTGATGCTGATATCTCTAGTGTTTAGTACAGTGTTATACCCGCTCCTTAACTGCATATGCCCAGCTTGAAAGCCTTTTAAGAGCCTAGATATAAAAAGTTTACACCGCTACTCCCACTATATTAGAAGGTCTCATCTACACTATTCACTTTGGCACTCTTGAGATGCAGTCTTCGGGCTTCCATCTTAACATAACCCTGAGTAGCAATAGCGGATGGCATTGTTGCCCTCTCGCAGTGTGTGGAAAATGATTAAGTTAGATTCCCATTGCTAGCTGACGTTGAGAATACTTCTCACCAGCAATAGATAGTTTTTGTGATTCTTTATTAAAATGCTTTATTTGTTTAAACAAATATTTCAGTGGTTCCTCCCTTCCAAAAATATTGGTTATTCATCCCACAAAGCATACAGAATCCATAGCACAATTTCTATGGTCTGTCTGTGGTAGTTTATGGGATGAAAATTATGAACGCTTCAAATCGATAAACGGTAAAAAAGAGTTCACCCATTGCGTCTGATCGTCGAATGACTCTTTGAGGAAACACAACTTAAAATAGTTCGTGCAATTCTGACAGATTTGGGAAAATGGAAGATCTCTGCAAAGTTCGTTTCTCATTGATTGACGTTGAATGAAAGGTGTTTAGACTCGAAGCACGTGATGTTGATAATGATCTCTTCTTGTCTATTCTTAAATAGGTCATGGTTTTTCAAAACGATTCATAAAGAGACAAAGCACGGAATGACGATCGACGTGGTCTCAGAGACACTGAAAAAATTATACACCGATGAGCCAAAACATTATGACCACCTACCTAATATGATGTTGGTTCTTCACGTGCAGCCTAAACAGCTCGTACCCGGCGAGGAATGGACGCTACAAGATTTCTAAATTTGTTTTGTGGTATTAGATACCAACACGTAACCAGCAGAACCTTTAACTCCTGTAAGGTCCGTGGTTGAGACGCCACAGAATGGAGTTGCTGTTCCAGCACCGACCACAGATGCTCGATGGGATTGAGGTCTGTGGAATTTGGAGGCCAGGGCAATACCTGGAAGTCTTCCTCATGTTTCGCGAACCAGTCTCGAACAGTCCGGGCGGTGTGGCATGGAGCATTATCCTGCTGAAAGACGGCACCGCCAGAGGGGAAGACCGTTGCCATGAAAGGATGTTGTTGTTGTTGTTATTTGGTTTTTAGGAGCATTAGCAACTAAGGCCATATTGCTCCGGGGATATGCGGTGGTCATTCCCTGACATTTCTGCATCCTCCGTATTTGGTGGTCACGGGCTAGAACCCCTTTTAAATTTGCAGATGATACAAAGGTTGGCAGGGTGGATAATGACAGTATGCTACTGCAACAAGATGTAGAAAAATTAGGCAGATGAGCTAAGAAATGGCAACTGAAGTTTAACATCGACAAATGCAAAGTGCTGCATACACCGATGAGCCAAAACATGACCACCTACCTAATATGATGTTGGTCCTCCACGTGCAACCAAAACAGCTCATACCCGGTGAGGCATGGACAGTACAAGATTTCTAAATATATCTTGTAGTATCTGGTACCAGCACGTAACCAGCAGATCCTTTAACTCCTGTAAAGTCCGTAGTTGAGAAACTGCAGATTGGAGTTGCTGTTCTAACACAAACCACAGATGCTCCATGGGATTGATGTCTGAGAAATTTGGAGGTCAGGGCAATACCTGAAAGTCTTCATATTCCGCGAACCAGTCTCGAACAATCCAGGCAGTGTGGCATGGCGTAATATCCTGCGAAAGACAGCATCGCCAGAGGGAAGACTGTTGTCATGAAGGGGTGTACCTGGTCAGCAATGATGTTTAGGTGGGTGATAAACGTCAGAGTGTCCGGCACATGGATGACTGGACCCAGGGTATCCCAAAGCATGACACTGCCACCACCGGCTTGTTTTCGTCCCACAGTGCATCCAGGCACTATCACTTCCCCAGGTAAACAATGTACACGTACCCGGCCGACGCATGGTGCAACAGGAAACGTGGTCCATCGGACCAGACGACCTTCTTCCAATCACTCAAGGTCCAGATTTGATTCTCGCGTGCCCATTGTAGGTGCTGTCGCGCGTGAACCGTGGTTAGCATGGATACTCGGAGCAGCTTGAGGCTACACAGCCCTATTTTCAGCAGGGTTCGATGTACTGTGTGTTGCGACACATTACTCCCGTCACCAGCAAATTGCACCACCCTTCTGTTGCCACATACCATCTGGGAGAGCCTTCGCTGACCTCAAGCATCGATAAGCTGTGGTCGTCCAACACCTTGCCAGTGGTTCATGGGTTTCCCTTCCTTGGACTACTTCTGGTAGATAATAACCACGGCTGACTGTGAGAACCCCATCAGCCATGCCGTTTCGGATTTGCTCTGACCCAGTCGTCTGGCCATTACAATTTGGCCTTTGAACAAGAGTAATAACACTGATTAACGGAGCTCAGACTCGGGTTTTTTTTATAGTGCTCTGTAGTTCACCTGCAGTTGCTTATGATATACAATATCTCCAAGGATTATTCCAAAGAGGACATTGTAGAAGATCTCTACATTAAAAACTTGAAAGACTTTGGCTTTAGCTTTGAAGAGGTGAGGCAAGGAATCACTTTCAGGTTCAGTTCTGGTGCAGGAAATCGTGTTACTAACTGGGTCATTAGATTAGCTCCAAAAATATACAAATACATAATGCAAAATGACCGTATTTTTCTGGCATTCTCCTCACACAGGTTTCGTCATTTTACAGTTGTTTCTAAATGTTTTCGCTGTCTGGGGTATGGACATTCAGCGCAAAACTGTTCGCACAAAACAGTCTCGTGTGGCCATTGTGCCAATGGAGGCCACGTCTTCTCGGAATGCACGCACAAAGAAGATCCACCAAAATGTGTCAACTGTAAGAGGAGAAATCGAGATTTTTAACATTCTGTTCGTGATAGCTGCTGTCCCGAATACATAAGAGCGGTGGAATTGACAGAAAAGAGAACACAATATGAATAATACGGCTAATCCAAATCCTCTTTTGAGTGTAAATTATTCTTACCAGGGCATTAAAATCCTGCAAATTAACGGCCAAAGAGCTAGAGCAGCTATGGACGAGATAAGGGTGGCGGCGTTTGAGAATAAAATGGATATTATTTGTATTCAGGAACCTAATTGCTCTGCACAAATTGGTGGTAGAGCATTTAAGCTAATGGGCTTCCCAACTTCTGCAAGAATTGTGCATTCGCTTGACAATTCGCCCAAGACAGCTATCGTCATTCTGAATAACGATTTGGTGGTCACCTCTATTTCTGGTGAATGTTCTCAGAACGCAGTCTGTGTGCTTGTCTCCTCGAAATTTATAAATTTCTATATCGTTTCTCTCTATTGCCCGCCGTCAGAAGACTTCCAATTGGCTCTACACAATATAGATAGATTATGTACAAAGTTTGCCTCGAAAAACTTGATAATTTCTGGTGATGTAAATGCAAAATCCAATATGTGGCATAGTGGGTTTACTGACCCTCGTGGTTCGGCCCTGGAAGATGTTATTCTTGCTCATGGACTTACTGTTCAAAATTTGCCTAATAAACCCTACACTTTTTCGACCGTCAACGGTGAAAGCAACATTGATATTACTCTGACCTCTGTCAAAATTGATTGTTGTATCTCTCATTGGGATGTTGTCCTAGAGTTAATCAACAGTGACCACCGTGCCATAGTTTACGGTCTTCTTCCTGGGCAGCGAGTCGATGACCTTCAACTTACTGATCTTAGGAGATTTTCCATTAAAACTATTAAATGGAACAAATTTAAAGATTTCCTCTCTGCTGTATTTACGACAGAAATGATCGAATCCCTTAATATATTAATGGCTGAGGAGATTGTAGATTTTGTTCAAACCCAGTTGTATCTGGCCACGGATTATGCAGCAAAGAAAAAACACAACAAGACAACTCCTGTCCCTTGGTGGAACTCAGATCTTGCAAATTTAAGATCGCAAGTTCAGAACGCAAGGAAGGAATATCAAAAACACAGACATCTGTCTCAACAGGATGTTCAAGCATACAAGGATTCTTTAGCATTAGCATTAGCATTAGTAGAGGCATATGATGCAAGAAAGCAAGCTTATTCAGCATCAGCCAAAAAAAAAAAAAAACCACTCCCATTTTACCCCTCCGTTAGTTCGAAATACCTGTCCAGTTGAGCTTTAAATTTGTTTAGGCTATCAACTTCAACAACAAGTGATGGAAGTCGGTTCCACCAACCAACCACCCGCTGGCCAAAGGCAAATTTCCGCACATCTATCCGACATCCGTCCTTCCTCAATTTGAATTTATGCCCTCTGAGGTGATTATTCTGAGCAAGATGAAGAATCCCATTGGCATTGAGCATGCTCAAACCATTCAAAGCCTTATACACCTCTATCAGATCACCTCGCCGGTGCCTAGTCTCCAGACTCTGTAATTTGCAAAACTTAAGCCTTTCTTCGTAAGAGCAACCCTTTGTTCCATTCACTAATCTTGTTGCCCTTCTCTGTACCCGTTCCTAACCATGTGGCCTAACCATTGCCTTATACAAGGGAATAATCAACTCCTTATCCCTGCTAGAAAAATTCCTGTATATCATTGACAAGACACCATGAGCTACTCTTGCAGCTCGTCTGCACTGCTCAGAGAACTTCATATCTGCCTGCACAATTACCCCCAGGTCCTTTTCATTCTCCACCACTGTCAGTGTAGTACCGCAGAGTTGATACGTTGCTCTGGGGTTACTGTTTCCCATATGTAGTACTTTACATTTGTCAATGTTAAACTTCATTTGCCACCTCTCAGCCCATCTGCTCAACCTTTCCAGATCCTGTTGCAGCAGTATAGCGTCAGTAGTGTCCTTAACAACCCTGCCAACCTTTGTATCATCTGCAAACTTGGACATTAAACTTGATATCCCATTATCAATATCATTCATAAACACCGAAAACAACAACGGACCCAACACTGAACCCTGAGGAACTCCACTAATAACATTAGTCCACGTTGAGCAGTGTCCATTGATTACCACTCTCTGTCTTCTGCCACTCAACTATCCCCTTATCCATAGCAGCAATTTGCCTCCAATGCCACACTGTTCCAATTTGTGCAGCAGTCTTCCATGTGCAACAATATCAAAAGCCTTTCTAAGATCCAAATATATAATATCAAAGTTATTCCCTGCATCCAGTTCTTTTGTGACTGCATCATAGTATCCAATCAAATTGGTCAGGCAAGACCTGCTCTTAACAAAACCGTGCTGCGTCTGAGCTATAACTGAATTCTTGTCTAGGTGATCCTGCAGTACTTCTTTAACCAGTGCCTCCATTAATTTACCTGGAACAGAAGTTAAACTAACAGGTCTATAATTACTTGTGTCAGCCTTTGATCCTCCTTTGTGAATTGGGGTTACATTTGCACATCTCCAGTCTATGGGTACCTCCCCTGAGTCCAAAGAAGCTCTCATAATTATGGCTAAGGGTTTGCTTACTTCCTTTGCTGCCTCCTTTAATATAACTGGATAGATCCCATCCACCCCAGGTGCCTTTTTTATGTTTATCCTCAACAATCTCTCCTCCACTTTCCTCTCAGTTATTACAAAATCATCCAGCTCACTGCCAATGTTTACTTTACCTACATCATTCTCCTTCCTGAATAACTCCTCATGCGTGAATGTAGATGCAAAGTACTCGTTTAGATTGTTAGCCACCTGAGCAGGATCCTCAACTGTTGAACCATCAATATCCAGTGGACCAATCTGATTCATCCCTTTCCTTCTCGAGTTTAAATATGTAAAGAACTCTTTTCTGTTTTTCTTTGCATCCTTTGCCTTTTTATAGAGATCTTCGAAGGAGATACCACAAAGAAATAGCTAATGCTAAAATAGATTGTTGGCAGGGATTTGTCAAACAGGTTGGAAATTCAGAACCGTGGGGATTAGTTTACAAAATCTCCAGAAACAAATTAATCTGTGGAGAAGTGTACAATACAGTAAGAATAAACGGAGCAGAATCTGAGGACTGGAGCTCCACGGTACATGCTATAGTGTCAAGTCTGTTCCCTAAAGATATTCCAGAGTTGGATACATTGGAGCAAGGCCAGATACGTCTTGAAAACAGTATGTATACGGGTTCAACTGATATTGAGTGTTTTAATCTGCTTGAGTTGGGTTCTGCCATAGCTAGACTAAAAAGCAAAAAATGCCCCGGAATTGAACTTGTGGAGAATCTTGTTATCGTCAAGTTTTTCAACTTATACCCACAAGTACTGCTAAATCTCTTGAACAAATGCCTCCTGGAAGGATACTTTCCAAATCAGTGGAAATTGGCATTGCTCAAGATTCTTCACAAGACAGGGAAAAACACATCCGATCCCCGTGCTTACAGGCCAATTTCCTTACTCGCTAATCTGGGAAAGTTATTTGAACATCTTCTGGCTCCCAGAATACTAAAGAAATTTGAGGAAAACCAACTATGCTCGAACTGTCAGTTTGGCTTCAAAAAAGGGAGGTCCACCGACGATGCAATTCTTACGTTGACGAACTTTATCCAGAATTCATCTTCTAAATATGTTTTGGCAATTTTTGTGGACTTTGAGGGCGCTTTCGACTCCCTCTGGTGGGAGAGTGCCCTCAGGTCTTTAAGGCTGGCTAAATGTGATAATTATGTGTACAGGGTACTGAGATCATACTTTAATGAGAGATACATCATGGTCAAGGCAAAGCATCTGTCTTACAAGGCCCAGGTTTCGAGAGGATGCCCCCAGGGGTCGGTGTTGGGGCCTCTCCTCTGGAATGCCGTACTAGATCAGTGGCTCACGAAAACACACGAGGATTCGCTAAAGGTGGCCTACGCCGATGATCTCGTGATTGCCATAGAAGGAAGGTCACGTAAGATACTAGAGGACAAAATCCAACCCATCTTAGATGATTTGGTGGCATGGGCTGACATCAACAAGCTCAAGATATCTCCGAGTAAAACAAATTTCATGACATTTAAAAATCACTTTAATTATGGAAGACCACCAAGAATTCAACTGAATAGTTTACAGATACCTTATGTTCCTCAAAACAAATATCTTGGCATAATTCTCGATGATAAATTAACCTTTCTCCCTCATGTCACCAAACTGAAGGAAAAAATTAGAAATTTTACTGCTTCGGTCATAAGAATCTCCAAAAAGAGACTGGGGTTTGAATAAAAAGACAATGAAACTATATTATAAAGCAATATTTCTGCCTATAGTTTCATACGGAGCAGGTATTTGGCACCAGAACGTCGTTAAGGTGAAAATTAAAAATAAGCTACTATCAATTCAAAGAACAATGCTTCTGGCACTAAACAGTTCCCCTCGTACAATATCAAACAATGCCCTCCAAATCCTTGGAGGAGAACTGCCTTTAGATTTATTTATCGTATACCGTGGCATGATCTATAAACATAAGAAAGGACTGCAGGTATCTATTATGGGAATTACAACCGACCCAGTTAGTAACTTAAAGACAGAACAGAAAAGATTATGGAGTGAAATGGTTAGTATTTGGCAAAGTAGATGGAATGAGTCTGTGCACGGTGAAGTCACAAAGAAGTATATTGAAAATGTTGAGTTTGCTTCTACTCAGCCTTCTGTTTCGTGGTTTGCACCAAGTATGTTTACGACGTATTTATTAACAGGCCATGGATCTCTGAGGGCCAAACTTTTTGACAGAGGTTTGGAGCCGGATCCTTTTTGCACCTGTGGTCAAATGGAAGACTGGATCCATGTCTTACTGTTTTGTCCGCAATATACAGACCATTGAGTATTGCTACTTAATCAGGTTCCAGGTCTAGCTGAGGACAATGTGAAAATACTAGTTGAGAACAAAACAAACTTTGAGACTTTCCAGACCTTTGCAGAATCGGTCTTTAAGAAAAGACTTCAACTAAGAACTCAAATCCAAAATCGAATATAAATCTGACAGCTGAGAAGTTAATATAAATGTTCGTATCCCATTAAACATAAATAGGATGACTTGTAAGATATGTAAATTGAATTGTATTACTAGGATTTAGAGTTAAAATTCTATTATCTTTTGTACAAATGTAAATATTTACTTCGCCAAGTTTATTGGAGTTTTCCAAATTGGCTTGTATCTGCTGAGGCTTGGATTTTTTTTGCTGGTTTCCAGGTTTGGGCAACCTGGGGACGGGATTGCTGGCACCCACCGGTATTGCACTATCTCCGGTGGGTGCGGGATTTGTGCCCAAGGCACTAAAGGCAATAGTAGACCCAGGCTTGGCTGCTTGTGCCTGGGGGCAGGCAGCGGCTGCCTAGGTGTTGGCTGCTCCCTCAAGCGATAAAAAGCTTTGCAGAGTTTCTGCACCAACACAAATGTGCAAGGTGGAGATGGGCTAAGGCCTAGGAGCCACCCTTGATACAGGTAAAACACACACACAAACACGTGTTCGTATACAATATAGTATATATATATTTATATATGTATAATGAGAATGCTAATGTATATAAAATTGTATATATATCTTCTTTGTAAGTTTTTTTTTTTTTTTTTTTTTGTATATAAACTGTAAAGAATTGTATGTACAAATAAATGGAAAAAAAAAAAAAAAAATGGAATGCAGTTGCTTTGAATTACATTACAACTCGCTGGTCATAATGTTTTGGCTTAATGGTGTATGGGTACTAAATCCCAGAGTAACATACCAACTGTATGGTACTATATTCAGGGTAGTGGAAATGAAAAAAACTTGGGGGTAATTGTGCAGTCAGATATGAAGTTCTCCGAGCAGTGCAGACTGGCTGCCAGGATAGCTTACCGGGTTTTGTCATTGATACACAGGAATTTGCTAGCAGAGATAAGGAGGCGATTATTTATTATTATTTTTTTTATTATTCTATTGTATAAACCAGGGGTCAGCAAACTACGGATTGAAAAGAGGGGGCGAACCGGATTTGGCCTGCGGGCCAAATCCGGATCACCCCCCTCTTTTCAATCCGGCCCGCGGGTTAATATTGTTTTTTTACATGAAAAATATTTAAAATAAATCAAATTGCGCGCTGCAATAGCCAATAGTCGAGTTGAGAATAATGACCGCAAATGGCGCCGCATATTCACATTCTGTTGTCTACCGTAGAACAAGTGTTGCCAGCATTTCTCTGTTTTGCTTTAGCGGCGCATGTTGTATTGTCTGTCACTGCACTCTTTTTTTTTCCCTTTTATATATTACCCACCGTTTCCATGTCACCCTCAAGACCAAATATGAAGAGAAAAGTGGACTTTGAATGTCATGCTTTTAAATTGTGAATTATTTTGTCATATAAATAAATGACAAAAGTATCATGTTTATTATGTAATGACACAATAGCTGTGCGAAAAAAACAAGAGTACAATATACGTCATTACCAAACTAAGCATGCGGCACAATATTCAAAACTCACAGAAAATCAATGGAAGCTAAAATTGGAAAGTTTAAAACGTAATGCATCATCACAACGCAATTTATTCGTTAAAATAAAAATATATAATGAAGCAGTAACTAAAGTAAGCTTACGAATAGCTCATTTATTAGCCAAGAAAGGGAAACCATTTACCGATGGTGAATTATTTAAACATTGTATGCTTGTGGCAGCCGAAGAAATGTGTCCAGAGAAAATGGATTTGTTTCGATCTGTCAGTCTTTCGGCGAGAACAACCGTTAGAAGAGTTGAGGACATCGGGAGCCACATCAAGAGTCAATTAAAAGACAAGGCAAAAAATTTCAAGTACTGTAGTTTTCGTTGGCTCTTGATGAGTCTACAAACATTACTGATACTGCCCAATTGTTGCTGTTTATTCGAGGGGTCAATACTGAGTTTGAGGTTACTGAAGAATTAGCTTCTATGAATAGTCTGCATGGAACAACTACAAGCGAAGATATCTTCGAGTAAGTCGAGAAAACGCTAACATAGTACAATTTGCAACGGAATCAGTTAAAATGTGTCACAACTGATGGTGATAAAAATGTGTGGAACGGGGAAAGGATTAGTTGGACAAATTTTTAAGGCTTGTGAAGAAGCTAAATGTTCAAAACCTCTGGTAATTCATTGTATTATTCACCAGCAGGCTCTCTGTGGGAAACACCTCAATCTGTCATGTGTTATTGAACCAGTTGTGTCAGCGGTTAACTTTATTCGCTCTTGTGGACTTAACCATTGCGTTTCTTGATTTTTTATTAGAGATTGAAGCCGAATATTCTGATTTGCCCTATCATACAGCAGTTCGATGGCTCAGCAATGGAAAAGTTTTATTGAGATTTTTTGAACTCAGAGAAGCAATAGAAATTTTTCTAAATGAGAAAAACTGCCCACAACCACTATCATCTAACAATGAATGGCTATGGAAATTAGCATTTACTACAGACATCGTGGGATATCTTAATGAATTTAACTTAAAATTACAGGGGAAAACAGTGTATGTGAAACGTATTCTATCGTAAAGTCATATCAAAAATTTGCATTGTTTGAAAACACAAATCACATTAACCAAGTTTGACCATTTTCCATGCTGTAAAAAATTTCAAATACTGTATTAACAAAATTCCCATTCCCAAAAAAATTCGCGGCGGATATATTTTCTGAACTACAGTTACAACAGCGTTTTTCGGATCTTGATGCAAGTGCAAAACACATTTCCATATTTCAAAACCATTTGGCTGTACAATTGAGGAACTTCCATCAGACCTTCAATTAGAAGTGATTGATCTGCAAAATGATATGCTAAAGGTTATGTTTAAAGAAATGGATCTAACCCAATTCTATAAATATCTTTCGGATGATAAATACGGTCAATTAAAATCATATGCACGGGGATTTATATCTGTATTTGGGAGTACTTACCAATGTGAATAGTTTGTTGTTTGTTATTTGGTTTTAGGAGCATTAGCAACTAAGGCCGTATTGCTCTGGGAATATGCAATGGTCATTCCCTGGACCTTTCCATATCCTCCGTATTTGGTAGAGACAGGCTCGAACCCCAGTCTAAATCAAGAAGCGTGTGCTATGCACTGCTGCTCCTTCCCACCTGGCTATGGATGCGCCCCAATGTGAATAGACATTTTCGAAAATGAAATATGTAAAATCGCAATACAGATCATTATTAATGGATGACCATTTGCAAACAACTTTAACGATAGAAAGTACTAACTTCGAACTCCAGTATGATGAAATATTATCTCAGAAAAAACAATTACATTCATTGCATTAGTACAAAATTTAACCAGTTGCATAATACGTTTTTTAATAAATGGAAATATTTTATTCATTTTTTGTGTCAGCATGTGTATAAATATTATGTAAAATATCACTTCCTAATAAAAAGATTTTGAACCTGTTTTTTTTTTTTTTTTTTTGTTGCTCTATGAGTAGAATTACCCAAGTAAATATCTTCGAGCTTGCTACCTGGCCCGCAGAGCCTAAAAATTTTACAATCTGGCCTTTCCAAAAAAAGTTTGCCAACCCCTGGTATAAACCATTGGTCAGGCCACACCACAGGCATTTCTATTGCCAAGGTCATGGCATCTAGAACAATGGAAGATCTTGTTCTTCTGTTCAGTGATGAAGGTGTGTGTGTGTGTTAAGTGCCCAAATAACTAAGGCTATGAGGCATTTACATATTGTTTTTGTAATTGCTTGTATTATTTGAATGCTATTTGCTTAACAAAATAACCCAAGTTCTATGATAGGAAAATCATACACATCTTGCCTAGTTAGTCAAAATGATTAACTGATTTGGTCCAATGGACGTTTATTTCATTTCTTCATTACCATTTATTTCATTTCTTCATTACCAAAAAATAGGCATTTTACAACAGCTAAATCAATGAAACATGCTGTATACCTTGTGGTAGGGCTACTTAAGTGGAGGTAGACATCATAAAAATAAAAAAATAAAAGTTTATTTAATTAGGAACACTGAAAAAAAGCCTATAAATTCCTCTCATCAACAGGGTTCAAACTTGGCCATTTCCACCTGGTATGGAAGCAATGTGATTATAACCATTGTGCTACTTGTGAAGGCAAGTGAGTAAGTACTTTACTGCTGTGTGTGACTCTACGATATACAAGTTCACAGTGAAAAATTTCTTATAAATGCTGAGATAGCACAGACTTCATCAATTGGCAATACATTCTCAAATTTGAAATTTTTTGTTTGCAAGTTTTCGGTACTTCTCAGTATCATTGAATATAAAGAAACAGATGAAGCAATAGATGTTTTGCAGTATTAGCTCTGTCAATTTCAGTGTAAAACCTATCAATGCTATTAAGAATCAATGTACAGTGGTTCTTGGTTGGGGAAATGACAAGTTTCCAAGGGAGATGAGAATATAAAAAATTATCTAATCATGCTTTGCATTTTTACAATTCCTCATAACAGTGAGTGTGAGAGGATATTCAGCAAGATGATAAAACAGAAACACCTCAGATCTCTTTCTGGTTAAATTTAAAAATGTGCTTGATGGCAGGGCCATTCATGTGAACAAAACATTGACTCAATATTTCTGAGGAGGGAAAGTCTGCAACAGGATCTTCATTGAAGTAGTCATAATCAGTTGATATTTAATAGACAATCCAAACAGAAATCCACATAAAGAAAAATCCCAGGTAAGCTAATGTTTGAAAGCATATTGTACTGGTAAACAATTGCGTCACTGTATTTTAATGTAAAATGCATATGTTTTCAGCAAACGTTGTTATATCCAATGAATTTTTTAAAAATTCATTGGAAAAACTATAAAAAATTCACTGGATATGAATTTTAAAAAATTCATATGATAAAGTATGCTGATAAAAATAATTTGTTGATATGATAAAATGTGAAAGTCAAAAGTTGGTAGCTATACTATATTACTCTGAATCTATTGTCAGGGAAATGAGAAATATATAGTGTTAAAAGGATAAGTGGAATAGGACCAGGGTATATCTGCACATTGTAGAGCAAAAGTGATGTTGATGTGCAAGTCATCAGTAATGATATTAAGAATATGAAATCTGAAAATTAATTTAACAAGTATAGGACAAAGATGAGAAAGTTATGAATTGGATTAAATTGGACAGTGTCTGCAATTCTGCCAGACATGATAGCAGGGAGTACACGTTGAGAGCTTTTTCAATCAGTTCAGCTCTGGAGAGAATGTGCAAGGCTCATGGGGTAGAATTTTTCTCAGCATGGTTTGCACTTGTTAACAGAAGTGACTTTTTACAGGGATAGGATATGCTTAAAATAGGAGTGCAAGAATATTTTCTGATGCTGTCAAGGCAGTGCTGGGTACGTCAGAAAACTGCTATCAGAGTAATAGATTAACGGCAGTTCAAACAGAGTTGAAAGTGATTCTTGCACTGCTTCTGTTGGAACATGCAGCAGCTTGAAAAGCAAGGTGTTGGAATTCTGAGGCTTGCTGGGAGGAGATCCTCATAGAACAAATGAATACATAGGCTGTGGTGTTAAGGTTAACAAGGGATAAAATGGCACTTGTAATTCATTATACACTAATGTTAGGAGCATAGTAAACAACTTGGAATGAATTTAAAGTACTGCTTAAGTTAGCAAATGCAGACATTAGGGGTATTGGAAATATGGTAGCATTTAAAATAACATCAGGTTTGAGGCAAGGAGGCATCCTGTCACCACTACTGTTCATAGCTGTCACGAATGATGTTCAGTGTAGAGTGGTGGAACAACTTGGACAGGACCAGATGAAAGTCATGCTCTTCGCAGATGACCTCCGCATATGGGGAGAGAGCAGGGAACAAGTGCAATGGCAACTTGATATATGGGCTAGTATGGCCAAAGAATTTGGACTGATTTTCAGTCAGGAGAAGGGTGAAGTAATGGTTCTAAAGAGGAGTGGCAAGCTTGACGGATACATTACAATGGAACAGAAACAGCTAAAAATGATTAACAACTTCAAGTATCTAGGAAGTACCATTACAAAGACTGGAGTAATAGATGAAGAAATAAGTAGAAGGATACAAGCAGGTGGGAATTTCTATAGGCAAACAAGAGATCCGATCTGGAACAGGAACATACCACTGAAGTGTAAAAAGGCTATATATCAGCCCTATTACGTACCAATTCTGATGATATAAACACACAAAAACAACAACCAATTCTGACATATGCATCTGAAACTATGAGGAAAAAGAATGAAAGCAGAATTCAGGGAGCAGAAATGAGATTTGTGAGGAGCATAGCCGGAAAGACAAGATGCTACAAAATCAGGAATGATGTGATTAGGGAGAGAATTCAAGTTGAAAAACTCCAGAATAGGATTGAAAGGTCCTGTTTGAAATGGTTTGGACATGTCAAGAGGATGAACGAGAGGTGTTTGCCAAGAAGAATGTTTGATTTACAATTAAGGGAAAAAAGACCAAGAATGAGATGGCAGAACATGATAAAGACAGATGTCATTAAGAGATGAGGAAATTGGAGTGTACATCAATGACGGAGAGGCTTCATACGTCAACCCGTGGAATAGCGGAACAATGATAAACGATGATGATGCTGATGATTTAGACATATGTGAAATTTGAATATAGCAAGTACAATGTGTGCACAGAAAGGATGGGGATTAGTTATTAACCAAGAGCTCTTGGTTAAGAAGCATAAAATCTAAGGCAGCATACCCACTTGACATGGGTAGCCAATGCAACATTGAGTCATTTTGGTGTGACATAAGAATTAGGAAAACAAAAAGTCTAAGTAGGAGTATGTTATGGACCAAATGGCCTTGATGAGTATAAGGCCAGCAAATCAGAATTTGTTATAATGGAATGGGGTACACTTGATTGAGATTTTTAAGGAAAGAATTTAAAGAATTTTAACTTTCCAGATATTGACTGGAACTTGTGGGGCACCCACACACAGTATCAGAACTTTTCTGGATTTACAGAATGACTACAACAGAATGTTAGAGTGGCAATAGGAGAAATCAGTACTTTTGATCTGATTATCCGTAGTGACTCTTCATGCATTATGAATCTCCAAGTAAAGGAACCACTATGTGAAAATGGATCATAGTTTTGATGTGGGAGAGATACTTAAAGATGTAACTACTGTCAAGGATAAGAGGGGATTTTTGCTTTCGTAAAGGCAACTACAATGGTCTCAGACAGTTTTTAAATTATTTTCAGTGGGCCAACCAATGATATTACGAACTGCAAATTCTAAGTACACAAAGCACAAAATGGTGCCCCTCCTGTCATTTTTTTCTGAATCCACCAGTGATATCAGATGAAATGATGACTAGTGGCAGAGAATAAAAATACATGGGATGCTTACAGATTTACAGGAGAGACAGAAACGTAAAATAGTATAAACTAGTCTGCAATTAAGTCACTAAGGGCATTAGACAAACTAAGGCAGATTGTGAAAAGTCTCTGGCTATGAATGCAAAGAAAACTATCAGACTTTTTTGCTTATATTAACATCAGGAAGGGAGGGAGGGGATGAGTTACATTGGTCCACTAGATATGAATGGCTTAACTGTTGGTCATCCTGTTTAAGTCACTGGCAAAATGAATATATTTGCTTCTACATTCACTTGCAAAGTTTTTAGGGCTATCAGATCATTAGCATTAGTAGAGGCACACGATACAAGAAAGCAAGCTTATGCAGCATCAGCCAAAAAAAAAAAAGCTCCAATTTCACCCCTCCATTCATTCCAAATACCTGTCCATCTCAGTCTTAAATTTATTTAGGCTATTAACTTCCACAACAAAAGATGAAAGTTTGTTCCACCAATCGACTACCCACTGGCTAAAGGCAAACTTCCACACATCTATCCTACAACTGTCTTTCGTCAATTTGAATTTATGCCCTCTCAGGTGATTATTCTGAGCAAGAGAAAGAATCCCATCAGCATTGAGCATGCTCAAACCATTCAAGGCTTTATACACCTCAATCAGATCACCTCGCAGGTAGTCTCCAAAATACTGTAATCTGCAAAACTTAAGCCTTTCTTTGTAAGAGCAACCCTTTGTTCCATACACTAATCTTGTTACCCTTCTCTGTACTCATTTCAACAGCTCTACATCCTTCTTAAAATGAGGCCTCCAGACCTGTATACAGTACTCAAGGTGTGGCCTGACCATCACCTTATACAAGGGGATAATCACCTCCTTATCCCTGCTAGAAAAATTCCTGTATATCATTGACAAGACATCATGAGCTACTCTTGCAGACCGTCTGCACTGCTCAGAAAACTTCATAACTGCCTGCCTGAGTATATCAAATTCTAACCAATGATTTTGTGATAACTAAGAAGTGGACGGGAACTGTTGAAGCCAAAAGTAAATAAAGCACCTGGGATCTATCCAATATAACTAGATAGATTCCATAAGAAAAGCAGCTTCAAAAGAGGTAAACAAACTTAAAGGTTTGTTTACCTCTTTTGAAGTGAAAACATTCCTTAGATTACAGTTCCTGTGGACTGTAGAGTGCAAATTTCTTCTCTGTTCAGTGTCATCAAAGAATGAAGTAATTACACACTTGTTTGACTTCTGATACAGTTAAATAATGGAGTCTGTAGTTAAAGTAGCAATGCAGGACTATCTTGACAGGAATGCAGTTATACAAAAATCATAATGCAGATTTGTTAAGGGGGGATTTTGCCTGACTGCTCTGATTTGCTACCAGAACACAGTAACAACTGAATGCAAACAATAATTTTGACATCATATACTTAGATTTCAGAAAAGCTTTTGATACTGTCCCACATGAAAGATTGCTGTACAAACTGGAGCAGTGTGGCATTGAGGGGGGGGGTTGCTATTACGGTTAAAAGGATGGTTGGACTAATGCTGGAGTCCTTCAGGGTTCAGTGCTGACCACTAGGACAGCTCATGGGTTCTGCCAATGATATACAGAATTGTGTCAGCATGGGGAAGGTGATTGTCCAGTTGTATAAGCAGTGGTTAGACTGCTAAGTACATAAAATCCACTGGTGCTCAAGTTTTTAATAACCTGCATCCTATTGTTTCTCACTGCTTTCTTGTACAAATACTACTTAAAAACCAAACAAAAAGCTGCTCCACACCACTCATACCTAAAAAATAGAAGTAAACATATGACTAAGGACAGTTGTATCTTTGTGGTAGATAAATTTGTCAAGACCTGGGTGAAAATAACTGTGATCACAAGAACAACAGCCGATGTATGTCCAAAAAAATCTTTGGACAAAATAAAATTGAATTCTATTGTACAAAAAACTCTTCTGTCATACTGAGGATTTGAGAGCAAAAGCAGAATGTTTGTAGCAACTACTTTGGTATTTGCCTGATTCAGAAAAATAAACCATTTTTATTACTAAAATTATGAAATTTATTCAGGAATTCTGCTAACATCAACTGTTTTTTCAGCTACTTTTAGAAAGATTCAACAGCTTTGGTGATTAAAATACATTTATTTCCAAATCAATTTCTAATTTTATATACATAGAGAAAAGTTTACATTATAATGCTGGTTACAGAAACATCTGTAATCAGTTATAATCTGAATGAAGAATTCTAAAATTTAACAAGTTTACAGAATCTACATTGTCACTTAAGGAAAAAAAAAAAAAAAAAAGAAATGGGAAAACATGGAGTTATGATCTATATTGATTTCTGAAGAGAAATAATAAGCTTCATAATCATAGTGTTCTCAGTTATGAATAATATATTTCATTTAAAAGAAATAATATTGAAAAGGAAGAGATACAAGGGATGAAATCTTAATGAACACAATTATTCTATACAGTACATAAAAAGTTCGCTGATACCACACAGCTAAAGAAGTTTTAAATTTTGTGCCCTTCTAGTTCAAGAGTTGTGTATAAAAAATAGCGTGCAGCTTTGGTCCAATGGAAACAGCCATTTATTTCATTTCTTCCTTACCAAAAAATAGGCATTTTACAACAGCTAAATCAATGAATCATGCTGTATACCTTGTGGTAGGCTACTTAAGTGGAGGTAGATGTCATAAAAATAAAATAAAAGTTTAATTAGGGATACTAATTCTAAACTCTAAGAGAAGTTGGTGGTTTATCATATCCAGGTTGCCTAATTTTCTCATCAGGTAGCTAATCTCTAATAGATTAGTCAGCTCGACCTTACAGAACATATCTGCTTGATTAGATAAGTGTTGTACATCATAAAGCTAGCTGAAAATGTACAATTCTTAGCCAACACAAACAAGATGATCACTTAAGAGTACTGATAACATCCTAGAGAAAGTAAAAGTATACACTGGTGTTCAAAGAAAGTGCATCACCCCTTAAAATTGTTATTGTCGTCCGAATAACGTAAGTATATGTAAATATTTCTTACAGATTGCATCAGATAAGATTGACATGCGTAGGTGAGGATGTAATACTGCATCAGCTGTTACTTTCAGCTATATAAGCATGCTCTGCAAGAGTTGCAGTCATTCCTTGCTTCTGTCAGTATGGCGAGTTACGTGCAGTTGACGCCACGAAGAAAGAGTGCTATTGTTGCTTTACGTGAGGAAGGATGTTCTTCCCATCATATTGCTTATAGAGTGTCTTGTAATCAGTCGACAGTGAGTAGATTTCTTTCCAAACTCAAGAATACTGGTTCTGCTGATAGGAAAAAAGAACTCTGATGCAAACAAGTCTCTACACCAAAACAGGACTGCTTTTTAAAGCGCTTATGCCTTGAAAACCGTAAAGCTTCTTCGTCTGAGCTGAAAAGAGAATGGGAAGAACATACAGGAGTGGTAGCAAGTGCAGTAACAGTCACAAGATGCCTCTTCAAAAATGGACTTGTAGCCTGTTGTCCTAAGAAGAAGCCCCCACCTCACACAAAAAATGAAAAAGGCCTGATTAATTTGGTTTAAGGAGCATGTCAAATGGAACCCCGAGCAGTGGAAGTCAGTTATTTTCTCGGATGAGAAGAAATTCAACCTGCATGGCTCTGATGGAGACAAACAATTCGCCGTAGACATGGTGAAGAATATCAGCCAAATGATATGGGGGGTACATTTCGTATCGCAGAGTAGGTCACTTGCAGTTTATAAAAGGTTCCATAAATGCCAATGGATATGTGGCTATATTGGAAGGCAAATTGCTGTCAACCATTAGAGACCATTTCAACCTGCCAAGTAACTGCATCTTTCAGGACGCCTCTGCTCTTTGTCATCGGACGAAAAGTGTAAGTAGGCACTTCTGTAGTTACTTTAGCTTCATTTCTGCATTAGAGGTTTGACAGTAATGTGTTTACATTTGTTACAGGAGAAAAAGTGGTTGGAAGAACACAGTCCATTACAACTCTTAGCTGGCCAGGAAATAGCCTGGACCTGAATCCTATAGAGAACTGTTGGCATCGTGTGGAATCTTCAGTTGCCAAAAAGAAACCAAAGACCCTTCATGAACTTCAGGAAGCCATAATTCATGTACGGGACCACAAACTATCAGTTGATTATCTTCAAAAATTGATCTTGTCAATGCCTCGATGGTGTGCTGCTGTCATCAGGGCCAGAGACAGTTCAACTAAATGTTAGTTTGCACCTGGTGAACTTTTTATTTTGTTTTCCATTTAAAATGATAAACTAAAGCAAACTGAGGGCTTCTGATAACATTTCAGCCATAATTGTCGTGTTTACCAAAACTGTTGTATAAAGGTTGAAAATGCTCATTTTGGAATATTTTGAGAGCACCTGTCAAATATTACTTAGCTTTGCCTTAACTATTAATAAATATCTTTTGTTTATATTTCTATTTGTGATGCTAGTCATTAATGTAACATACCATCGTGAAAAAGGGTTAGAAATGTGAAATTCCTAGGTGATGCACTTTCTTTGAATACCAGTGTATTTATGGAATGCTGCTCAGATTATGTGATTATATATATAAAACAAAATTCAAATCACACTAATTAGAAAGCAAACTATGCATGACTACAAGAATTTCAAAATCCCAGCTAATCACAAAAAACAATAAACAAAAAGAAACGATGCATATTTGAATAAAAAAAAAATATGCAATTCTTTTCTTTTTGAGTAAAAAAAATGGGGTGGGGGAGAACTTGGTTTCACTGAAGCAGACATTCTCTGAACCAGCATTCTACACAATACAGAGTAGAAAATATTTCACCTTAATTAGATGAAAACACGGAGCACCATTAAGCTATATATACACATTTAGCAATCTCCTACATACAATCCACAAAAAATACCATAATGTCTACAGTAATATAAGTTGCTATACATTTAACTCTACAGAGTATAATCAGCCTAAATCAACTCTACTACATAGTGAAATATTAGGCATAACAATTATATACAACACAGGGTGGTGGGAGGAATCATAGTTACAAAGAATATCGGTTTAACTACACCTTTATAAAATGCACGACAAATCAGAGAATAGAGATTGTGCAAAAGGTTGCAGTAATTTGCTAAGTGAAAAACTAATGCCTTTCAAAAATGTAAATCTCCACTGTGGTTAGAATAAGCTTAGTAAGCTAATGTCTTGGAAGGCTGCCTTGAATCTATAACATGTGCAGTAAAGCGAAAAACCTTATAGAAACATAACCATTAATTACAAAACGCACACATACTTAAAGATAAGATATCTTTGATAACACATATAACAATTGCTATACATATGTATAAAACCAATTTTCACACTTCTGGGTTGCTGTGGATGCAGTAAAGACAGTTCAAACTGTGCTGATACTAATAATAGAAATGGCATCTTTAATTTTGATAAATGAAAGCGCAAAGCCTTAACTACCAAATATCTAAGTGAAAGGTAAATAGCATATGAAAGAGGATACAGTTTATATTTTAATACAACTAAAACTGTAATTCTTATAAAATTTCTGGATACTCCCATATTAGAATGGCAAGAACTCATTTAATGGGATGTCTAGATATATTAGTTAATTTTTCTGTGTGACATAATATGCTGCAACAATTAACATAATTCCACTTTTATAAGTTCAAATTCTCAATGAATCTGATTAGGAAAAAATTTTTCTTGATTTTCTTAAGACCTAGGTGCTACTAATAACAGATTATAAATACCGGTATGTCCACAGGAACAGTTTTTTTTTTTTTTTGACAGAAGTTGGTGTATAAGCTTTGCATTATTTCTTGTGAGTGAAAGTATAAAATCAATATAAAAATATTAGTGAATGTGACTGTATAGGCAATGTTTTTTACAGTAAATTATGTTTTGAGGGCTAATGTCATTTCCTTGTTCAGATTAGCAAAAGTTATAAAAAAAGGAAGAAAAGAAATATCACCCAAGAGAATAAAATTATATTATCAAAGGGCTTGTACACTTTGCATTATATGTATGTAATTAGAAAAAGACTAACTGAAAATATTGGGTGGAGCTATATAAATGCCAAGTGCAGACCAGCAACAATTATGGTGAAACAAGCTCAAATAATAAATTCATAATCCCATATATAAGAAATATATGATTATTTCAGGTATGTTGAGATAATGGTGGATATGAAATACCAAGGTACTGTATCCATAAATTGGGTGTATCCCAGATTGGCTTGAATACACAGGAGTAAACCTTTCCATTTCCATAAACCCTTCACCTCTACCTAAGACTGTCAACTACAAAAGTGCATAGTCAAAGAAAATACTATACTATTGTAATGTAACAATGTATTAGATAAGTCACCAGTGTAGTACAGTGTATATGGAAGAAGCTAGCCATCTATTCAAAAGAATTTTAATCACCTCTGTGATCAGAAGTAGTGGGGAAAGATGCTTTACAAATTGTCAGAAATTTGTTTTCAGTTATAAATGAGAAACAATGAAAAACATTTCTGATAAATATTTTTTTGTTGTGAAGTGTTAGAACATTGTAATGTTTTTTTTTTTTTTTAACTCCAAAATATATTTTATGTTCATTGATCATTACAAAATATATTAAAACAATTGTATACAATTCTTTCTTTCTTTCATTTTTTTTGTATGTGGGGGGTGCCAATAAGCTTTTACACAAAGACAGGCATGCAGCATTCCTAATCATCGAAGTGGAATTCTCATTCCAATTCTTAGTGACTAATGTAATTTGGGTCAATGGTTTTGGGTCAATGACAAGACTGCTATTAGTAAACTTTGCATTCTATATAACTGATCATTGAAATGGAATTATTATTCCAATTTTTGTCTTCCTGCCAGTTTCCTTATACTGTTCAGTTAGCACAACATAGCATGCAAAATACAACAGTCACTAGTGGGAAGTTGGTATAGCACAAAATATTTTAGGACACTGGCACTTCAGTTCCATATGCACCCATTGTTATTGTCCATAAACTTTATTTATTATTATTATTTTTATGAAAACCCCAAACATGAAAGATATTAAATCATATAGTACTTGGTACCATTCATGGGTTGAAGGTTGAAAATACTTCTTGATATCAGACTTCACTGGATGAATTTTTATGGATGTATTGATTTCTGTGGAGAAATGGGTGATCAAAATTACCTGATTTTTTTAAAAATTTTTATTTATTTATTTTTTTCCAGATATCCGAACAGTAACAGTCTGATTTGATCACTCTGCTGATTCATTCAGTGATATTCACATGACTTTTGTCTTCTTCTGTAATACACTGAGGCAGAACACTGCTTGCTAGAGTCTGCCTGATAAATCCTGCAGTGACAATTTTTACAAGGAGTCAAATTAATTAATAGAAAAATGGTAAAATTACTCCATATTAAGGCAATCTAGCAAAAAAAAAAAAAAAAAAAAATTTACCATTCTAATTGTATTAATACAAAGATAGTTGAATGCATATATTTGTTGTTGTGGAAGGGGATAATTTGAATAAATTCAAGGAAGGACTAGACAAATTATTGGAGTGGATTGGCAGGTGATGGGGAAGTTTTATCTTTTTTGGATGAAGCTTTATAAGCTTGCTTTCTTGCATCATATGCCACTACTACTACTACTAATAATAAATATTTAATGTTCATAATAAATAGACATCACAACATATTGAGTATTAATTAACTGAGTATCACCTGCAATTATTAATGTCTTTTATTAAGTGTTCAGAATACTGTGGACATTCCGATATCTTAGCAGTTGCAATCAATTCCTTGTATTGCATTACTTTTCAATAAAGTAATTAAATAATTAATCAGGAAGAACTTAACTAAGGAAGGTCTATCTCAGTAAAGGATTTAAAAAAATATAATATATATATAATAAAATAAAAAGTGAAAATTATAGCTGAATAGGTTAATAATTTAAGATGTTTAAAATTAGATATGTCAGAATAAACTATTAATGAATATATGACTAAGTAGGACCAATTTTTATGACATTCTTGTGACAGACTAACATTATTAAATATGCTAAAATGTTTTTAAAGTGGTAAATGCTCTATAAGTGACCTGATGTGACTTGGAATTTCAGTGAAAGTGCTCTGGTGTTAAATTAATCAAAATCTCTTTACATTGAATGAGGCTAATTAAGGCATACCATTATTATTTATAATATACCATCATTATTTATGAAAATGCACCTTTTTTATTTCATATGTTTATTAGTTCTTTTGCATATTGTGAACTTTTTC
The DNA here is from genome assembly GCF_048544385.1 of Mastigoproctus giganteus. Taxonomy (NCBI): domain Eukaryota; kingdom Metazoa; phylum Arthropoda; class Arachnida; order Uropygi; family Thelyphonidae; genus Mastigoproctus; species Mastigoproctus giganteus. Next base: position 17,736,221 of record NC_143575.1, read on the forward strand.
TTGCAAGATACTATTTCACAAACTTATTTAATTTGTGCTTACTTTTTTTAATTCTTATCTTTAAATTAAAAAAATGTGTGTTTACACTAAGTACAAAGTTATTTCTATTGCTTTTCATAAACTGTCTGAAACTTCTTAGAGGCATTTCACTTAGTTATTAAAAATGTATAAAACATGGTTCAAAAAACTGGCAAGGATTTGAATTTTGGGAGGAATATCTAGAATTGGTCAGTTGTAAGTGCTAGCTCATTACACAGTGTTTCTAGCTCTGTTATATAATTTTGCAAGCTTTCAGTTACTTATTCTTTATGAATTGAATAAATAACTATCCTCATTGTTTCTGTATGTTGGATTTTCAAACATACAGAAACAATGATCCTGAAAAAAATCCTGATCACACGAATATTTGGTTTTTTCTTGAAGCTGTTCAAGATTGCAATCTGAAAATTATTAATGGCAAAACAAATGTCCAAAGCACAATATTTGTGCTTTGGACATTTCATTTCAGAGATATTTCATGCATCCTCAAAAAGGATAATGTTTATCAATCTTAGGGAGAAAAAAACATTCTCACCTTACTACTATTGCAAAATATGCCTTATTATTGTGTATCTCTAGTGATTTAAGAAGTATGCATATTACCTGATGAGTCATTATTAATTTTCACATACAAATTACAATGTTGTAGTAACTCATCTAATTTCTACTCATGATATACTCATCTAATTTCTACAATCTAGATGAGAAAAATACAAATATGTACATATTCAAAGGTCTTTCCTCTGTACAATATTTTTTATCAATAATAATCTATATATGAAACTGATGCTGATGTTTAAAATTTTTATTGCTGTTTACTAATCCTGTGAAAATCAAAATTTCTAATTCAAATCCTTAACATTAAACTAACTGAATATTAAAAGCTATGGCTCTAAGCAAATTTAACTTGTTTCTGATTTAAAATTGCAGGTCCTATATTTTTATAAAAGAATTCTTTTTTTTTTTGAAATTATGTTCCATGATGAAATGAAGCCAACATGCAATTACTGTGAAAAATATTACACATTGAAATCTTATAGCAATTTATTTTTGTAATTTTTATGAATTCAAAAACAAAAATTGTGAAACATTAATTAGTTATTAATGTTAAACATTAATAACTTTGTAAGATTCACTGGAACTTAACTTCAATTTTCCTTAAGTTTTTACTCAATTAAAACAAGCTTTAAAGTTACAGTGGCTTACCTTCAGAGACTGGCCATAGGACTTAACCGGGGAAACCTCGGTGGGCTGGAGGAGGCCAGTGTAATTTTGGCCATAACACTAGTATGAGGCCACTACAAGTTTTTCCCCAGTAAGAATTCTTGACCCAGTCTGTCTCTGCTTACCTTTTTTTTTTTTTTTTTTAAGGAGCTAGACTACTAAAAGCTTTATGCAACTCGACATAAATATATACACAAATGTTTACAGTACAGTCAAAACTTGAGTTGTGTCCTAGAGTAAAACTTCATACTTGGTAATGTTTAGCCAGAATGGTCTGGGCCAATATATATTGGTTTCTTTTCTTGATTATTATTGTTTCTTTGATAAACGTTTATAGGTGCACGCTGTAATTCAGATGTATGCGGAAATAGGGTTAAATCCTTGAAAATTGATGATTATGTAACAGTAAAACGGTTATTACTAACCAGTTTTTTTGGGGATTTTTTTAATGGCATTTCTTAGCTTATGAGTTATTAGTCCAGTTATGGAAAACTGAATATTGTTTGCATTTTTTTTAAACGTATTTGCTACTTATAATGGCTGATAACAAAAAAATCAAGTGCCGGAGGTGTTTCTGGTTTTAAGACATAACAACAGTATAAAGAATAATATAATTAAGCACTCTGAAAAAAAGTGAGACACTTTCAAATGTCAGTCAGGCCTTAGATAATCCTTGTATATCCCTTGTTAGCAATCATAGTAATCATATGCCACTAAGGTAAGAATCAGGGATTATGTTGAGTACTATGTTCCAATACAAGCAACAGTGATAATCAAGCAGAGAGTGGAGCTTATTGCTGATACTGAAAAAGTAATTTGGATTCATATTAAAAATCGATGCCATGTGCCCTCAAGTTCAGTAATAATTCAATAAAAGGTCAGGAGTTATGAACATTTTAAAGAAGGGCAAAGGTAGAGTTCGAATACCATAATTGCTTAATTGCTCCAATAATTTATGGCGCCTCTGTAGCCAGCAGCAGTGCGTAGCACACGCTTCTTGATTAGACCGGGGTTCAGGCCAGTGACCACCAAATACAGAGGATGCGGAAAGGTCAGGGAATGACCACCGCATATCCGCAGAGCAATATGGCCTTAGTTGCTAATGCTCCTAAAAAAAAAACTAAATAACAAATAACCAATAATTTATTTTGACTTCATCCTTTTCTATTATGTTTTAACCCCAGGGGCTCATATCTGGTGAGTATGGGTTGGCACACCCAGGGTCCTGAACTGAATATCATTATTCTTCTCTCTCTCTCTCTCTCTCTCTCTCTCTCTCTCTCTCTCTCTGGGTAATTCAGAAATTAATTTTTGTCTAGTGCAGCATAAGCCTCAGGCTTCCTTGCACCCTATGGTTAATAATAATAACTCCAAGTTGTTATTGCATCCCTATTAGACTAAAAAAATCGGTCTAGTCTTTTAAATAAGTTACATTTATGTTTACAATGTTTTTGCCCGAGTATAATATTAAATTATTTTATAAAAATAAATTATCTGGGTTCTGAGACAAGAATGTAACTCAAATTTTTTAACATTGCTTTTATGGAAAATGTGCTTCAAGTTATAATGCTTTGACTTAAGACAGTTTGAAACTAATGTAAAAAACGATTGGAACTAATTGGGCGCAAAGACTGCCTATGCACTCTTGAAAACTGTTAATTGGCAATGCAGCATATATTTATTTTCTGAAATACATTATAAATATACAAGGAACATTCAAGAAAGACTGAGATTGATAATACTGCTAAGAAACATGATTGATCATCACGGCAGCACTTTTGGTTGGAGGTTGTAGTGGTGTGCAGTAGCATGCTAAGGCCAGCCAAGTGATTATGCTTTAGTCTCTGTGGTTATTTAGCCAGTTGTGCTGTATTTTTCCTTCAGCCTTGGATGATAAATACTGAAGAGGAATGGTTCACTGCTTTTAAATTTTGCTTAATATTGCAGAGAAGGCAACTGAAGTATACAATATGGAAAGGTGCTCTATCCAGATCTACTGGTTTCCACTGTTGAAAAGAGATTGCACCTTAAAGTCAGCTGGAAAGGTGGTGATTATTATTTTCTTTAATGTTTAGTATATGGTGTATGTGTACAGTAAAAGAACACACTAGTAACAAGAAAGAGCCTATTGTTCTGCTCTAATGACTCTCATTCAGAGCCGTGCCGAGCCATTTTAGTACCTGAGGTAAGAATGAAAAACTGCACCCCACTGTTAATCATGGCAACGTTAGTAATTATTTAATCTTTCTTTTGGCGTCCCTTTCAGCTTTTAATCTGAGGCAGGAGCCTCGTTTGGCTCACTCTGAGCACGGCTCTGCTCTCATTAGACGCATTAGCCAAAGAAACTGCTGGTTATAAATTGTATTACAATAATACAAGATCACACACTGCATCAATACTGTTATGCACTTCTTAATCCAGAAAGGAATCAAATGCATTGCATATCCATCTTCCAGCCCTGGTCTTGCTTCACCATGAGATGGCAACCAGAAATTTTGACTTGATAGTCCTGAGGAAGTTATTCACAAGCTGCAGAGGTGATTTAAGCATTAAAGAATGACTTCCAATGCATGTTCACAAAATGGAAAAGACATAGGAATAAGCATATTACTTCAGTAGGAGATATTTTGAAGCTGATGTAAGTGAATATGATAAGTAATTCTTTGTACATTATAAAATTGAGATGCCCCTAAACTTAAAACTATATACAAGTAATTTAAAAAAGGTATGTTAAATTCTGTAATTTGTTTTAAACATTTTAAATTACAAGTTATTTATCAAATTTGTGGATTCAAAATAATTAATACTGTGCATAATTAATGCCAGCTTGTTTCAAAATGATTACACATTTGTTATTCTTCCTCCATCCCTCCCTCCCACTCTCCTGAATAAGATAGCATTTGCCAAACCTACTGAAGGAGGGAAAAATGAATGCTCTGTATTAATAGTGTCCAATGTATGACCAATAGGATCAAGGCCCATCAGTCGCATGTTGGATACTATTATATACTGTGTATATATTATATATTTTGTACATCTCTTAGAGCATCCCAAAGAATAGCTGAATGTTTCAGTCTTCATCCAGACTTCTTTTCTACTTGCACTTTAGCAATGAGTGGCTGCAACTTTAGAAGGCATGAACTGAGTGTATGAATCAGATATTTGTTCTCAGACCATCTTGGGTTGTGTTCTGTGTACACACTGAAGTATAATTTCTCTCATCCATGCCTCTCAGCCCACAGAGATCCAGTAATGAAAACAAAGTGGCAGCATGTGAATTTGAAACTTTTGACACCCTTTGTTTTGTAAATAGTGACTCACAAAGAGATAGATATTGGTTCTAGTTCCTATATATAAGAAATTACTCTGAATATAATGTTTCACTTTGTAATACCTGTAAGTGTTATACTGATACCAAAGTACACTGTGTGTGTTGGGGGATGCTCAGATTAAATGTAACTATCGTAATAATGTTATTTCCATTACAATCTAAGCACTATTTTTAGGCTCCATGTGGCCTTCATTCACAAAACGTTGGAATACCACTGCTGTATATCCTTTACAGTTAGAGCATGCTCTCTGATGTTAAGAATTATTTAAAAAAAAAAAAAAAACATTTATGTTCTACAAACTGACTAAAATAGAAAAATGCTCGATGCTGTTTCAAAAAATATGCATTAAAAAAAAAAAAAAAATTACAATAAGAGATGTCATCAACGGTGTTATAATAAACTCCTTATAGTTGTATTTACATACCAGAAGAAATATCAAGGTTGAGATAATTAACAAAGAATGTAAGTTTCGTTCTCATAATAATTAAAGTTTGCAATACAGAAGTATCTGCAATACAAAATTGATAAATACTATCCTAATATATATGACAATTTGATAATTTAAAATCTTTTCTGATATTTTAAACGCTATTAACATATTCACTTGTATTCATGTTTTCACATAAACGCATATAAAACTATATTACAAAATTTTTACTATTCTAAACAGGAATTTGCAAGTTTGCCAAGAGGTAAAAGGCTGCTATATAATTGCGATATAGCTTTATCATTTCCATGCAGTGAAGTATATGTTATGCTTGCAGTAACAAGTAGAAAGGAAAACAAGCAATAATCAGCAGCAGATTTGAAATATAACAAATTTCTAAAAAGAAATATAAACATTGTACAGTTAGTTGTAAATCATATGTGTTAATAAGGCATATTAGATATGAGGAGGAGGCAACTTACCAAACCAAGAAATAAAGTTGGAAGGTTAGATTTAACTGATATTTAGCCTGCTGTCTGACTCAATTATCAGTTAAGAGTAGGCCAATGCAAAACCCCTCAGTATAGTCAAAATCAACAATATCTCCAACTTTAATTTTCAAGGCATTGACAATTATTTCAATACAAAAGACCAGTTTTTACTTACTCATAAATTGACTGGTTTCAAAGGTCTTGGTTAAAATAATTTAATTTTATTTTCACAACTATCACTAACTTTGCAATATATAGTTTATACTGCACCCAAGTTGTATTATACTTTATATCTAAATGGGATGGTTATTTTGCAACCTCACATAGCAAATCACTAAATATACACCCACCATCCATAACTTTAAATGACAATAAATATATTGAAATATCCAAAGAATACACTTGACCAAAGGGAGCCATTTACTTTCTGCCTACTCTAGTTTGATAAAATGAGGAAAAACATTCTAAATAATAACATTATGCGGATTACATAAATTATCATTTCAAAACTGGATATTATGTTAAAATGTAAGATAAGATTTCATAATATAGGAAAAATACTAAGTAGAGTAACCATGCATTATAATAATATAATTGTTAAAAAGGGCACAGCACACCAACTGGTATTAACTGAAATCACATTTGAATACATCCTTGTTACCATACTCTTTTTGTAACCAAGCTCATTATTAGTATGTTAAATTTGTATCAAAATTGAAATTGATAAAAAAATTGTGTGAACTGCAACAGTACACTAAAAATATAGTGCACATTCTTGTTTAGTTTTAAATTGTGTTTAATAAAAATACTAACAAATAGGATACTTTACACCTGGGAAAGTTTAGAAATTTCCACTCTATAAACATTTCAAGTTTAGCAGAAACTATTAATAAAAAAATTAACTACTGTCATTTTGTTTTTGTTAAAGTAGAATTAAAGATATTTTTAATAATGTCTATAAATTCAAAAAAGGCTCTGTGAGCATCAAATATCTTAAAAGTATGCAACAATATCAATATTAATTTTACAGTTACTTATTTTTTTAATGACTTCATATGAATTTTTTTATCATAAAATTTATAACTTTTTTTATCATTGTAGTAAAACTAAATTATCATATGAATATCTCATATAAATATCACATATGGTAAAGTGAATTAAAATATTATGTTATGCATAATTATTATATAAAGGGTGATCAAACTACAATCTAACTCATTATACCATATGAAATCTCAGTTCATTCAGCCCTCCTTTAAATATAAAATATTAACTAAAAAGCTCACAGCTATTTCATCAATTTTACTGAGCTTTCAAAGTTACCAAAGAACAAATGTTATTAAACTTCAACTGCATGAAAAGGCACAAGACAAGGCAACCACTTCAGTGCATTTGCAAGTCTTACACAATGTTGTGGTCCTGAGGGACCAAGACCTATAAAAACATTTAATATTTTCTGATATGTTATTCTATATCCTAACATTCTGCTTACACAAATACATTCCTAAAGAAATCTAAGGCTAAGGCACATAAAAACCAATGTACACAAAGATGTTTTTATAAACAGTATAATGGATCCACAAAATAATAACTGACCAAGCTCACTAGATTTAGTATTTAATCTATTGAGAGCCAATTTCTCTTATTTGAACTACGAATTTTAGTAGTAGCAACAGCAAAAAGGCACAAATTCTCAATTAGGTTCGAGTTTACATTACAGAACAATACTCCAAATAACAATCATTTCGATTTAATTAAATTTTGCACTGAATGCATTATAAAACAAATACTATCTTAGTATACCTGAAAATGGAACTTTTATAAGTTCTCCCATTGGTTCATCAAAGTTATAAAATATCACCTCACTGGGGACTAATATTTAAGATATATTAAAAAAAAAAACTATCTTTGAGAACCATGCAAGATACATCATATTGCAACTATTTCTCAGAAACTGTATATTCTGCACTGACCAATTATGTCAAGCTGACTTCAAAACAGAAATTTTGGGGTTTTTTTTTGTTTTTTTTTTTTGCAAAACACTTTTTGACAATATGCCATTGTCAAACACTTGACTAGGATAGATCCAGAAACATTTGTATATCACCATTTTCTTTGCCAAGTTTATTTGCAAAGTGTGAGTTCAGTTATAAAGGATAAAAGTCACCAAAAATTTTAATGGTATGAAATTAACTTTGGAGCTTGAGCTACAAAATTCTTCCATAAAATCCTAGGTGGTATAAAAATATTCGAACTACTATCATAGGAAGAAAAATCAAACTACAAATAACTTAATTAATAAGCTGAAAATTATCCTATCATTCTATGTATTTAGCAACTAGTAGGATATCAGCTGCCAAAAGAAACAATGGTATTAATACTTTTTGAGTAAATACTCACAAATGAAGTAAACTTGATATCAACCAAAGTTTGCTAAATTTTGAGCAGGAATATTTTTGTGGAGAAAAGAGACAGAATACTCTTCCAAAACCTTCTTTAAACAGACATTAGGTTCCAGTATAATGAAATACATGTTATATACCGATGAAATCAAATGCTCAAGTAATAAAATGTTAGGTGTTTTATTATACACATATTAACCTTTTTGTGAGTAGGTAGATATGTATATATACATTTTTTTCAGGTCATTACAGAGTATGCCACAAATATTCCAGCAAGTGCTGCCATCTCTTATCTGAGTTTATAAGTAATTTTGACGCAGTTTATATGGATGGCAGTTCAAAAGTAGATTTTAGAATCACAGGAGATAGCACCTGTTAGCTATTGTTGTCTGTTACAAAAGCCAAAATTCTCTGGAATTCAAATCCAGAAACTGATGAAACTAAATCAAGTGATACATAAATAGATGCAGAGCATAGTATTACATTAAAATAGAAGTAATACTCAGAAAAGTCATCACAAAATAACTTTTTTAAATTTGATATTTGAAATAACTTAACTTTGATATCATGCAATAAAGTTGAAATAAAAACAAATTAATATTTAATGACATATATGTAAAAAGTTTCATTATTATAAATTTTCAAAAACTTCACTTCCTGGGGAGGCACCTCCGTAGCCAGGCAGGAAGGAGCAGCAGTGCATAGCACACGCTTCTTGATTAGACCGGGGTTCGAGCCCGTCACCACCAAATATGGAGGATGCGGAAAAGTCAGGGAATGACCACCGCATATTTCCAGAGCAATATGGCCTTAGTTGCTAATGCTCCTAAAAAAACCAAAATAACAACTGGGGCCACAGTGTTTATAAATTCACCTAAAAAATATATATAAATGTTAAGATTTATTAAGATGTAATAATTATTCATTCGGTTTTTTAAATGAAACCTTGAACTTTCAGAAATTAATTTCAGTTGTTTAATGAAAGTATGGGGAGCTCATCATAACTGGAAAGGATTGGGGAGAGCATTCCAGAATATTTCTCGTAAAAATTAGCACTGATCTTGAGTATTTAGCATTATTTATGACAGCCTCAGCTTATTGATTAATTTCATAGGCCATGTAGCTTTTGCTATACTATATTAAGTACCCAAATAATGGCTAATTTCAAGTTCTAACCTATTCATTGCACTATCCACACTGATTTTAATGCATGCTTTATTAAAAATAGAATATTAGAAGCGGTAACTTTTAATTCACTCTATATATACAATCTTCTGATTTACAAATATATGCTCTATGAGCAAGAATTTAATAAATTCGATTTATGACCATAAATCTTAATCTTGTCAACTTTAGCTGAACTTCGTCTCCACAAAACGTCAAATTTTGAAGGTAAAACAAGAGAATGAAATATTTTCAACATTTAATGTTTAAACATAGGATGTACACTTACATTTTGCTTCCTTTTTTTTTTTTTTTTTTTGTAAAATTAGCATTTTATCGTAATGATATTTTCTGGCATATTAAAAGGTCCAGTGTACAACTTCATATACATTGCACACTGCTTATTGTAATTGTGAATAATATTATCAATTTTATGAAGTCCTAATTAGATGTATACAAATACATAGAGAAAAAAAAAATCACCGTTTATTGTAATAAGCTCTTCGGTTTATGTTATTTTTTTTTTGTTTTATTGTGGTTTACGCTCATGCAGTGGAAGTGATTACGTAACATCCCAAATTGTTCTTGAACTCTGATGTGCTGTGTGACTAGTTTCTGCTGTTGCTTCTTACAGTTTGTGTGGTTGTTGGTGTTGTTACTCCGTGAATGAAAGTACTGCATCCTACTCCTACCAATATGACTGTTTTACAGTAGAGCTCTTTTCTAATTCTTGATGTTAATATTTTTTTATTTGTTTTTAATAGTTTGTATGGATTTAAAGAAACACGATTTCATTTTTTGATGACTTTCTTGAAGAAATAGCGGCAGTTAAAGTATTTTACATTGTTTTATTTTAATGTTTTCTTTCTGTTCACTTTCACTTTTTTATATACACATTTCCACTCCACATCAATAATACAAACAACACTGAATAGCTGCATTCTTGTTTCATTGGTTATTGTTATCACTTTAGCTGAGTCACACAGTGATTACAGTAAGTGGAATCCACTACATATATATATATATATATATATATATATATATATATGTTTTTAAATAACTATTGCGCTGGTCCGAATTTATTATTTATTGGCTTATAACTTTGGCTACATTTGCCTTAATATTTTCAGAATTTTTTAGATACATATTCTTTCCACTTTCCTGCTTCTGTCCTTGTTTATTTATTTGTTTCTTTCTTTCTTCGCTCTTTTTTTTTTCTACGCTTTTTCCACATTGCCTCTATATTACTTATTATACAGGGTGATTCAAAAAGGACTTTACAACTTCATAAGTGTATAGAAATTTATTCAGGAGAATTATATAATTTATTGAATTGTCATATTGTAGCAAAAAACAAAGTTTTACTGCTGTAGTACCAAATTCCATTACCGCGAGCACCAGTGGCTTGCATTTCAAAAATGGCTACTTTCACAGGTTGGTAGATTGGTCGAGCATGGCCACCTCATTCCCCAGATTTGACACCTCTAGACTTTTTTCTATGGGGTTTCATTAAAGATCGGGTGTTTGTTCCATCCTTACCTACCAATCTTGCCAAGCTCAAAACTAAAGTCACTGCCACAGTTACAGAAGTTACACCGGATATGTTACGTCACGTTTGGGAGGAAATTGAGTTTAAATGGGGTGTCTGCCATATCACCAATGGCAGTCACATCGAACCAAAATGACTGTTATAGATAAAACTTGATGTTTTTTGCTACAATATGACAGTTCAGTTCAATAAATTATATAAGTCTCCTGAATAAATTTCTATACACTTACGAAGTTGTAAAGTCCTTTTTGAATCACCCTGTATATGCTTTTAAATATATTTAAAAATTTAGAGCTGTACGAGCAACGTTCCATGACTTATCTTTCTTTAGAACACTATCGTCTGAGCACCTAACCTTTCTTTTTTTTTTTTTCAGCCATTTTTAAAGATAAACCACTAAATCAAAAATCATGTACCAGATTGACTAGGTAACATATATTTCTTTATATGCAGAAAAACAATCTGCTTTATGCAGTAAATGTGAACCAGTAAATAACTACTTTTTATAAGCGATTATGAAGAATCAAATAAATCAAAATGCTTAATAATAAATACAGTAAAAATACAATCATCAATGTTAAAAAGCAGCTAGCCATTTCCCATTTGTGCAGTATGCCTAGCCATGATTCTTCAATTACATCATGCATGCTGAAGTTTTTAAACTTACTTGCAATGGTCATCTAGTAGACTGAAATAAAGTGCTGCTAACATTCTCTGCTTTAATCTTTGTTCCCAGTAAATTTTCTACTGATGAGCATGAGTTATTCCTATAATAAATGTTTAGGTGTTTTAATCAGGTTTTAGTCTCATTTTACAAATATTTTTATATCTGTTTTTCTTGATAACTTTCTTTTTTGTTCTTTCACTGACCAATAGAGACCATTATCACCAGTTATTTCTGTTCTTCAGTATTCTCTGTTTTAGTCTTGACTAAAAGTCTCTATTCCCAACAGAAAATCTTAGTCAATTAACTCCTCTACCTTTTTCTCAGCCAATATCTTTACTTATATAAACATGTATTGATTAGAATTCATGAAGGCATAATAGTTTGAATATTTCACTACTAAATTAGCTTGTTTATGGTGACACAGGACTATTTCTAATATTTCAGTTCTATACATATTGTATTATATTATTACAAATCAAAATACATTGATTTGTAATAATATAATAGAATATGTTGATTTCTTTTGTCATGGTAATTTATCTGAATATATACGGTCGGCTTGAAATAAAACTAGTGTAAGTGAAGAGGACAACTGAATATAAGAATGAACCGAAACATTTTCTGGAAAAAAGTTTACATTCCAAGCTGAAATTGATATTTCACTTAAAAAATTTGAGGTAAATGAGCAGGATTTTGACATATCCAGATGGTATACAGAAATAATTTTCGCAATTAGCAACTAACAAAAAAAAAAAAAAAAAAAGAAAAAGCTTTAGCAGTCATTCCAAAGGTTTTATATTCAAAATACAGAAAAGAGAACTTTCCCTTTAAATTAAGATCCAACACAGTCAGTATTACGTTAGCATGATTCAAATCAGAATCTTTTTCACAAGTTCAGGTCCTCCCACAGTTTCCTGATACCAACAAAACAACCATCTTGTAAAAGTAGCTATTTCATTTCAACTTTCAAACATAGCAAGGTTTTTTTAATTACTGTTGGATGTCAATAAATTTTGAATAGGAATTTCAAAAAGACAAGCATGCAAATATAACAATTTTTCATTTTTGTGTTTTCACTTTTTCAGATATGGAAAAATAAAAATAAAAAGTTTTAAAACATGTCTGGTACTGAAGAATTCTTTATCTCAAAGAGAAAAAAAAAAAAAAAAAAAAAAAATTCTTCAGTACCAGACATGTTTTAAAACTTTTTATTTTTATTTTTCCATATCTGAAAAAGTGAAACCACAAAAATGAAAAATTGTTATATTTGCATGCTTGTCTTTTTGAAATTCCTATTCAAAATTTATTGACATCCAACAGTAATTAAAAAAACCTTGCTATGTTTGAAAGTTGAAATGAAATAGCTACTTTTACAAGATGGTTGTTTTGTTGGTATCAGGAAACTGTGGGAGGACCTGAACTTGTGAAAAAGATTCTGATTTGAATCATGCTAACGTAATACTGACTGTGTTGGATCTTAATTTAAAGGGAAAGTTCTCTTTTCTGTATTTTGAATATAAAACCTTTGGAATGACTGCTAAAGCTTTTTCTTTCCTTTTTTTTTTTTTTTTTTTTCTCTTTGAGATAAAGAAAAGAACTGCTAACACCACACTGCAGTTTCAGTAAGAAAATGAACTATTTTACCACAGATAAACATCGTTTTTCTTGGAAGCAGTGTGTGCTCAAATACTCTGAAAGTTTTTCATACAATTTGAAATTCTATTCCAAAATAAAAGTAAATTTACACAACGATCTGTGGCTTACTGTAACTAGAATTCCACATGAATGTCATGAAATACACATAATTCCCTTTTCAATTATAAGCATACTAGCAATTTAAAAAATAATAATAAAAATATTGAAAAAATCTTACACAGTAACTGCATTTACAGTAACAGCAGTTCATAGTATATTCATTATGTTGCTCTAAAAATATAAAATAGAAAATGAAAAAAAATAGCAATTACACAAATTAAGTTTCAATCGTTTTAATTTAAACTTTATCAAAACAAATTAACTGACTTATCTTATTTGATTTGTCTTCTTCCATATCATTTAATTATTTTTTCAACTAAGAATAAAACAAATATTTCAATAACCCAGAATGAGGGGGGAGGGAACCCACACACACAAACATCACATTTTGCTTATTGAAAACATTCATATCTTTTATCTTAATCTATTATTTTTTACTGCATAATATTCATTTATAGAAAGATGAAATTAAAGCACATCATATGCCACTAAATTATGCAGCATATACAATGGCTTAAATTTATAGTATTATAAGTTTCTGGATCTATGCAACCATGTATCCATAATGAGGGATTTCATGCCCCAAATACAAAGTATAATTTTCAATTGGCTTTACTAGCAATGCAGAATATTCGTTATAAAATATAAATCAAAAAGTACATTGTTAATCAAGTAAAATAACAATCTACATTTTAAATTATATTTCAATAATAATCATTATTCACACAGAATTCTGGTTAGCAAAAAACAATGTATGGAAAAATTTTAATTAGCATTTTGTGATTTTGCCTGATGAAATTTCAGTTTATGTGATTTAATTCATTGAATTCTAAAACCTATAATAAATATAAAATTCTTTTACTTCCAAGAATCACATGATTTCACATCATTCCATCACAGAAATGTTTTTCATAACAAAAAACTGCATCGTTTACAATTTACAGGAAATGACTAAAATATAAAAATAACAGTTCTTTTTGTTTGTACAGAAATTTGTTATAAGATCAGCCTGTAATAATAGATAAACACACAACTTATAGTTACCAGCTGACTAAAATCTTGTGTACCATATAAATAATAAAAACAGTGAAGTACTTCATAATAAACACACCAACAGATAAAGCTTTATATGAAATTTGGAAAACAATATGGTCCATTTACAGAATTAAGCTACTTTTATATGCACCCAAAATAACCTACATTGACAAACTTATTTCTGTGTTCCATTTTTCCATTGACAACAAATTCAACGTCATGGGCCCCCTTCTTGTTTGTTATTTGGTTTTTAGGAGCATTAGCAACTAAGGCCATATTGCTCCGGGATATGCGGTGGTCATTCCTTGACCTTTCCGCATCCTCCGTATTTGGTGGTGACGGGCTCGAACCCCGGTCTAATCAAGAAGCGTGTGCTACGCACTGCTGCTCCTTCCCACCTGGCTACGGAGGCGCCTGGCCCCCTTCTTAATATTAGGCCATTAAGCATTATATTGTACATAATATGCCATAAAAAAAGAGCTTCTTGTATGTCCAATGTATATATGAAACAAAATATTCACCTTAAAGGATTCCAGAATAACAGAAATATAATTTAATTTAAACCTTTATCAAATTATATGAGAATCCATACATAATAAAAAAAAATTTTTTTTTTTAACCAGTGAAACACAGACCACGAATTAATACCTCAAATATCACAAGTCTCCTATATCTTATTACGATTTAAACATTGTTTCTCATAGCATTTTGGTTTAATTTACTGACCAGATGTGAAAATTTAAACTCCTGTTGATGGAGCATAGTCACTAGTCTTCTTTAACATAGTAGCCATGCTCTATGCACTTCTTTCAAGACTGCAGCAGATATACTAATTATTTTTTGTGAGGAAATAGTTTGGTGGAGTCCAACTACAAAATCACATTTAATGTTGCTAAAATGCATTCCCTTTTTCTGTCTCAGGTCTTGTCTCCCAAGTGACATAAAAACAGTTAAATTTTACAAAGATCCCATCTTTAAAACTCATGGATCATTTATATCCCTAAAAATTTACCTAAAGAACTTGTTATATGTTTATTCCAACAAAATGAGAGATTATACAGTTAAACTTCAGGGACAAGACATGGTATACCAATACTTATGAATTCTTGGAGAAGAGCATCATAGAGAGGATTTATTCTGATCTTACTCATGTGCAAAGAACAGTTATCTTAAATGCATTCACTGGTTTTTAAAGTTACTGTAAAATTTAATATTGCAAACCTTAATTTTAAATCCTTATGATTACCAAAAACAGTTAAAAATTAATTTGTTGTTTATGGAATCTGAATCAAAATTTTGTGCAATCTTTAAACATCCTTTAAAACTAAGAATGATCTACCTGCAGTATATTCCTGACATCTTATTACGGCTCAGTATAAAGCTATAAAAACATCTACTGCAGCAGAAAAAAAGAAAAATTTCAGTGTTCGAAATAGGGCCCCTCTACATGATATTCATAGGATTCGAGCTTAATGTGCAATTTTCAAATGGAAAACTCTTCTAATTGCATAACACTTTATTTACTGCTATTCAAAAGATTACTGGTCCAAAGGATTGGCAAAAATTGTCGCTTCAAAAGTACAAGTTTACAGTCATGACAAATAGGTCATATAAGAGATCATTATGCAGCTCAGTTAGAAATGCATGCATATTTGCAATCTAGCTGTTTTAAATTATTTTGTTATTAAGCTATGGTAAAATCTAATTTAATTATATCAAAAACTAAGACTGTAATCCACTTATAAAAGATGGAAAGGGTAAAAATAAAAAAATTAAAATTAATTTTAATCAGCCAAACTGCAATATTCTGTATAAGTTTCAAACATGGAGATCTATTATTAGGAACACTAAAATTAAGGATAACAATATTTTGTACAACAGGCAATTCAATAATGAACATCCCCATATTTACATAAGTATTATTAATAATGAACAGTAACTGCTTTTCAAAGCTCCTAGTTACTGGGATGTTTGTATTTTCTCTAAAGTGAAATGGTTATACAAAGCCTGCATGTAAGCTCAAGCTATATTCTTCAAGGAAGTTGAGATAATGTCACAAAATATAAAGTAATATTATGAATTTTGCATACAAATAGATCTTGGTTTATTTCAATATATTTTACTAACACAAAATGCAAATGTTATAACAAGGAAACGTACAGATGCAGGTGTAGGGCATATATAGATAAATCTTAAAACTTTGTATGCAGCTATTCCAGACACAACTATAAGAACAGGGTAAATTATATACATGTGCACAGGTGGTGAAAATTTGTTGAGTATAAGGTTATTTTGAATATTTCTTACATATTAACATCCTTATTATCTACAAAAAATGAACAAGAAATATACTGAATATCTCGCACCTCAGTTTCCTCCAAACTTCAACAGAACTCAAATTTGAAATTCCATAATAGTCAGAATTCTAGACTTTCGTTTAAAACACTTTCATATGAAATTTTTGCTCCTCTTCAAAGGTGTTCTGCATATATGAATGAGATAATATTTTTATAAAATATCAAATTGCACACAGTCAAATGATGTACTTCACAAATTAAATAAGCCTCAATATTTGAACAATTAAAAAAGGATATATTTAAAAGGAAAGCTTTCCTACATTAGTAGGAAATTTAATTCTGAGGTATATACAATAGTTCTGAAGTCCTTAATATAGCAAAATCTGGATACTTCTGAAATGTATTAAACATTATTAATACATTCTACAATGTTATTTCCTCTGAGAATTGTCTAAGGAAACATCATTCAGCAACATTTAGTCCATAGGAATATGTACCAGTAACACACACATTATATCACAATCTGCTACCTGAAAGACGTTTTTGTTTCCTTGTGCTTTTATGATGCATGAATTTTCTGGAAATAACTTACACGATCTAGAACTTTTGAAGATTTCGGTGGTTTGGCAGGTGCCTAAAAACAGAAATTTCAACGTATTAACACATAATGTTCTTCAATATATCATTACCACATTAGTGAAATTAATGTTTAGTATAGTATCTAATATATTAGATCATACTTAACAAGCTGCTAAATACCAAAATCGAAAAGAACCTGTGATTATTACACAATTCCTTTTGATTTTCATTTATTTTTCAAAACAAAATTAGATTTTCTAATAAAAGAAGGTCACAGTTCTCAAAGAAGTTATGAAAGTCACATATACTCATGCATTGAAAGGGCTGTATGGCAATGGCTATGCATTTCATTTAAATAGCAATATACTTCTCATTAGGAGCAGTGCTTTTTATTTGAAATGTAAGTGCAATACCAAGGCAACTTGTGGAAAAATGCCTGGACAATATGAGATCAATTTATTTTGGAGCAAACTTAGTTTACTTATAGATATAAATCTATAGCTATACACCTATATAATAATGTTCTATAGTTCGCATGAGGTCTGTTCAGTAAATTTATTTCAATATTTCATTAACTATAAGAAACAGTTAAAGAAATGAGTCAATAACAAATTTTTCTGTGGTTTTGTGTGTTAATGGCTGCCATTTTTTATGTGCTCATTGTTAATTTTGAAGTACAGCAATACCCTGCATAGTGCTGATAATTGGTACTGAAACTATTCCGTGTTATGTGAAACTGTGCTGATTGAGGTATAATTCTAATGGGTTTTAATTGAATGCGTACCAGAAAAACAGTCTATAAACAAATTATAATAAATCTATAAACAATTTGCACTTGATAGCCAATTAAAAGGATTTGAAATTAAAAAAAATATTGCAAAAATTTTATTAACGAAAAGGTAACATCATGAGAGATGAGAAAAAAAGCTTTAAAAAAGCAGTTGTTTATTCAAGTATTTCAATAATGAAGTCTGGTGAAGCCATCTCTTCTTTTTCTCAGCATACAAGTCTTTGAAGCATGAAATCCCAGCTTGTAAAATGCTACGTTCAACATTCGGATCTCCATTCGTGATTGCCTCGCAGGCCATGTCAACCCCCCAAAAAACTTGCTCCAGTTCTTCTGTTGAAAATTGTTTTTTTGTGGCACTTCAGTGTTATCCACTTCAGAACTGTTTTGCATATGCAGTTTGCTCATCAATTTCAAGGAGAGTTGCATCATCTGTCATTTGCATGTGAGTCAATGCAGTCATGTACATTGGCAGTGTCCAAAGTTTCTTATCCCAAGTCTTTTCTGACCTTCACAATGTCTTTGGAAATTATCTGAACTTGCGATTCAAAACCAGTGAAATCATTTACCAAATGGGGCAAAACATGCTGCCAAACAGAAGGCATGTTGTTGCCAGTGATTTCTAGTCAAGATGCAGATATATTTTCGATCGTATTTAAAGGGGTAAAAAATAAATTTTGAAATGAAAAGTTTGAAAAACTATCATGTCATCTCATCAGGATGGAATTAAGAATACTGAACACTGTTGCACATTGCAGCTGACTGCCTGAAAGGAGTTATTGTCACATGTGCATGGTAGACAATAGAGTTGGCACCGCAGCATATATGTATCGTACATAGGGTACAACAACGCAGAATATATGTATAGTACCTGTCTAGGCTATTGAATGAGTTTTAATATGTACAGTAAATTTTTGACTTAAACTTACCGTATTTCCCCATGTATAAGACACACCTTAATTTTGGGGCCCGGAATTTGAAAAAAAAAAAAAAAAATGTATTACAAAAATGTATTACATATTACATTGAACTCAAGTTTTATTCATCATAAAATTCATACAACTCATCACTGTCAAAACTCCATCCATTAGCTTGTCCTCATCTGTGTCTGATGACGAATCACTGTCTTCATATATTGCCTTGTCCTCGGTTCCATCTATGGCATTTGAAATGCCACACTTCTTAAATGACTTGACAACGATCTCAATCTTGATATTATCCCAGGATCTTTTCACCCAGGTACAAACTTCTCCTATAGTTGGTTTCTTCACTCTTCCTGCTGATGTCAAATTGTCCCCAGAAGACTTCATCCATTGGTTCCATTTGTCTCTAATGGCAGCTTTGAAGGGTTTGTTAATGCTGACATCAAGTGGTTGGAGCCGGGATGTCAAGCCTCCAGATATGACGGCAAGTTTTGTTTTTTGCTCTGCAGCAATCTTCTTTGTATTTTTTGTTATGTGTGCCCTGAACTGATCAAGCACCAATAGGGCAGGTTTGCGTAAGAGCCCACCTGGTCTCCTGCTCCAAACTTTCTCAAACCAGATCTTCGTCCCATCCTGATCCATTCAACCCTTGTCATGAACGTGGACAATCACTCCTTGAGGAATGTCTTCTTTTGGCATTGTTTTGCGTTTGAAAATCAGCATAGGAGGCAGCTTGGTTCTGTCGGCACAACAAGCTAGAACAACTGTATGCTCTTTTCATGTCCACTTGTCTTCACAGTTACAGTTTTCACCCCCTTCTTATCAACAGTTCTGTTACTTGGGACATCAAATTGAAGGGGGAACTTTGTCCATATTTGCAATCTGTCCCAACTCAAACTGATGTGTCTTCCGACATTGAATGACAAAATGAAATTCAAGGACCTTCTGCTCATAGATTTCAGGCAAGTCTGGTGCGTGTACGCATGCTTAGTCCATTCCGTTTCATGAACCTGAAGCACCAATTGTGTCCTCCTCTGAAATCCTAACTTCTTTTTCATCAGCAGTTCTTCTTGCCTCATGCGGCACCATCTTTGTGAACACAGGAATTACAATTGCCCTTTGCTCCTCAATTTATATCTTCAATTCCCTCTCTAAATTAGGCCATTTTGCTGACTTGCCTCTAATGGCCTTCTTCTGCCGTGGCGTTTTAAGTAGGGTTTCTTCTTCCCGTAGCCAGTCTCGGATTGTTTTCTCAGTTGGAGGAGGACCAAACTTCCGTTCAGCAGCACGATTTCCATTCACTTTTGCAAACTGGATCACTTTTAACATGAATTCAGCACTGTACAAAAATCTTTTCTGAGCCATTTCTGGGCAGAACGTGGCAAAACGTAACCTAATATGCTGGTAACAAGTGAGAAACAATGAGCGCAAAGACAACAAGCGCGAAATGCAAGTAAAAAAAATCTACAACCACTGTATAAGACGCACCCAGTTTTTAGACCCCAAAATTTTCGAAAAAAGGTGCGTCTTATACATGGGGAAATACAGTAATTGAAAACCATGTTATAGTGAAACCCATGCTGTTTGAAGCTGTGCTAAGTGGGGTATTGCTGTATAGTATTTTTATCCTATTTTTCTAGCTCATTTGTACGCATTGTTCCCTCAGGTCAAATTAATCGTGTTCTGCCATGTGTGGGGTTTTTTTTTTTTTTACACAATTGAATGTGTGAAGACCTCCATAATTACTAGTTTTTGTCATCTCTTACGTTGCGATAAGCCTAATCTTTCACTACATGCTGCCAGTCTGCTTGTTTTAAGTTAACATAAATAACCAGATACAGTTTTGTAAATTTGCTATTAACCACAAATCATTCTAACTCTAATGAAGTTAGAGTGTACTCTATCCACCCTGTGTGTATAAAGATGGTGTCATATCCATTTAATTTCCTTTCAGTCTGTGAAGTTTTATAAGACGTGTTATCATTTTAGTTGACAAACTTACACTTGTCATGCTTAAGAGAGCCTAAAAAGGGCAAACTGCAGCCATTCTCAACCCACTGCAGGATGAAAGCCTCCTCAACAATTCCTGCTGAGGGAAATGGACCATAATCTGCCACGCTGGTCCAGTGCGGGTTGGCAGATCGACCGTATTCAGCAGTCAGAGGCTTGAACCCCGGTCTACTCAAAGAGTGTGTGCTACTGCACTCCCGCTCCTGACCACTCGGCTACGGAGGCCTACTTGGCTTCAATAGGATTTATCAGGTACTAGCTAAGTTGAAGCTGCTCCATTCCCCATAAGGCAAGAAAGCTGGTTTAGTAAGACAATGCTATTGGGCAGATAAAAAAAAGCCCATTGTACTGGACTCTTCAATATCACTCATACTAACTCTGACATGCCTTCAGGGTTAACCCCTGTTCCTATTTGTGATCAATCCATTTTGCAGTCATGTCACCATCCCACTTTCTTCAACAGTCACTGCTCAGCACTTGTTCTCATCCCATCTGTATAAATCTGAGAGGTTAGCATTTTCTTCCAAAATGCTATAAGCCTCCAGAACAAGATTCCCACTTTTCTGGATCTACTTACCATTGACACTACAGTTCAGTTTCATTGCAGTTGCATTCAGTTTCAATTACAGTTCAGTTTCATTGCAGATGGCTTACACCTGAAAGGCACTCTCGCTGCTAATTTTAACATTCATGTTACATCTCATTAAAATTAACGAAGTGGTGGCATATGTTCTCCTAACCTCCATTGCTTACCCCAGTGGTTTTTGACCTTTTTTTTTTTAATAACGGCACCGCTACTCAATTTTAAACCTGTTAGATCAAATTCTCTTTCTGTATAGATATATATATCTAATATTAAAAAAAGATGTTATATGACAGTTATTACAATAATATAACTATAAACAAAATTACAATTCATAATATGAATGAATTATATATGTACAGTTGATTCCAGTT
Organism: Mastigoproctus giganteus; assembly: GCF_048544385.1. NCBI lineage: Eukaryota > Metazoa > Arthropoda > Arachnida > Uropygi > Thelyphonidae > Mastigoproctus > Mastigoproctus giganteus. The sequence continues at coordinate 17,757,859 of NC_143575.1, forward strand.
ATTTGGGACACGTTGGGACTAGTGCATTTTGGCCTGATTAAGAGGCTGCCCCAATTATGCAAAGTTTCACGTAAATAGTTAAAAATACAGTGGATCCCACTTTACAATTGGTTCACTGTACAATGAAATCATGTTACGATGGACTCCCCATAGTAAAGTACCATTCACTATGCGATGTGTAGTAAGTGGCAGCCATTGTGATCATGTTTGTGAATTGAATTTTAATTCTATTAAACAGCGATTCTAATTAGCAAAAATATGAGGAATATTATCCACAAGCTATAAAAGTAAAGATATATTAAGCACAAATTTACCCTTTATTACTTTACCAATTAAAAAAAATTAAATGATATGTGAAAATCAAAAGAATGTACATGATAATCTGAATAAGCAATATATACATACTAACTAGTTGACATTTGTGGGTGGTGGTTAAAATTTAAAACAGTAAAAAGATAAGCAATCAATAACAAAGAACACGGCACACACAAATTGCAAGTAACATGATACGTGCAAGTGAGAACGGAGTAACAATTTATGAAGCTTTAAAAATAGGAATGAAGAGAAGATTCTGAAAATTAAATTTTTTATATGATTGAAGATTTCATGGAAGTGTAAACACATTTCACCATAATAACCCACAGAATTCCAGCTGTCAGTATTATTGCAAATTCAATATAAGATTGACTTTATTATCCGTTTATGATAGACTGCACTAACAGAAAAGCCCAATAAACAGGTGACTGCTAATTGTTTTTTGTTTTATGGTTGTGACCTCCAGAAATCCGACCGAACCACGAGGTATGGTCGGAGACAATCGTAGGGATCTCCAGTGCTACAGTCTCCTGTCCCGATTAAAAGGCATGTTGTCCAAATTAAGCGAAGTAAACCCTGGCTATTTTCTCAATTGGGTTTTGTTCTTTAAGATTTGTCCCAAATAAACGGCTGCCCTGATTAACCGGTGGCACAAATAACCGGAATACACTGTATATATAAAATAATTTTATTAGGTACTAAAACATCAATTATTGATCACCACAAAATTAAAAAGATACCGTGCATCCTTTTATAATGAAATAAATATATAAATTTTAAAAAAAGGTTTAAGTAACTTAAACCCAAATTATGTGGCATCTCTGGAATGTTGTTGCGGCACCCAGTTGAAAACCACTGGCTTACCCTATAATCTCCCACCATTAGTACTGAACTTTTCAACTTGAAGATGTAGCCTTTGCATTCATGTTTGTGGCATATGGTGCCCCTGCTGTTCCCTTGGTCAGTTTGACAATCTCAGCTCCTGGTTAATCTCCATTGCTAAACTATCTGATATCGTAATTTCCATTGGTAACTTAAACCTTTGTGATTCACTTCCCGACTCTGCCACTAGCTTGTCTAACCAAATTCTAATTCTTAACTGTACAGAAACTGCTTCTCCGCCTATTAGGAGGGCTGCCAGGTTAGACAGAATATTTTCTAATACAAGTTGTTGGTTTCACTGAAAATCTACCAGTTTGTTTTGATTCAGACCATTTTTCCAAGCCACATTCACAGTATCTTGCCTTTTTATAACCCCAAAACCTCCTTCTAAGTCTCTGGGCAAGACAGTTTTATTACCAATTTTCCTGAACCAAGATCCTGGCAAGTTCCTGCTCACCTTTTTTTACCTGGTCAGTACCCTCACATTCCTTTCCTTGATGACTAGTTTTGGTTGGCTTGCAGACTTGCTTTTATTTCACATGGGACAATGTGAAATAGGCGGTGCCAGTTCCCCTTGTAAAACAAACAATAGTAGGCATCCAACTTATCGATTCTCTTTCAGAACAAGTAGAAAGCATTTCAAAAGAGTTATAAACAGAAAGCACTGAAGTATGGAATGAAGATAAATGTGACAAAACAAAGGCAATGATAATTGGTAAAAGGTTAATTCCCTACCGAATTGAGATCGATGGAGTAAGAATATAACAGGTACAGCACTTTAGGTATCTGGGGCAGTTATTTGCACAGGACGTTTCATGTCAAACTAAGATTGAATCCAAAATTGCAATGGCAAAACAATCTTTCAAGAATAAACTGTTGATTACACAGAAAAAGATGTCGCAGGAAATTAGGAAGAAGATAATAATGACATATCTGGTCAGTGCCACTATACACAGCAAAGACATGGATTCTAACAAAGAGAAACAAAAAGAGACTTGAGGCCTTCAAGATGTGGTGCTGACACAGGATGGAAAGAATTAAATGGACTGAAAGAGTGTCAGATATGGAAGTATTGAGACGTGTCCAAGAACAAAGGAAAATTCCAGGTAGAATAAGATCAACAAGACTCAAATGGGTGGGCCACATGATTTGACATGGTGGTTTGCTTCTGGATGCCATAAAGGGGACTGTCATGGGAAATGCCCTAGGGGAAGACCAAAAAACATCTTCATAGGGAAGTTGCTGAATGAAGCAGGACTTCAAAAATTTGAGGAACTAAAACAAATGGCACAGAACAGACAAAGATGGTGACAGCTCATCAGAGGAACTGACTAGTCACAAGACTGAATTACTGATAATGATTATTCACTAGCCAAAAAGTTTCCTCACCCATGGTTTAGATGAATCCATAACAAACAATCATTCCTGTATCGAATAAACCATTCATACAGGAATAGTAACTTTTGTCAAATTGTAATAGGATTTAATTTTCATTCAGTATAACGTCTTTTATATAGCTATTTTTATATAACCACTCAATTTCAAGTCACTGACAAAAAAAAAAAAAAACTTAAATTTTAAATTAAATTAATCTTTTACCTCACGGAGGCAAGGTGCTGTTGGTGCCATTTGAGATTTTTCTTTTTGTTCCCTTTGTTCCCGCCTCAGTTGGGCCATCTGCTTCCACTGTGGCATTCCTGGCTCCTTTTGATCCTGGTTTTCTTTTAGTGGTGTATTTGAGACTACATGAGTCCTCTGGATAGGAAGTTTTTTAATAACATTTGAAACAGTTGGTACCTTCTCATCATCAGAGGTGGGATCCATATGTTTAGAAACATCACTTACCTCCTGTTGTTCTAATGTTGCAGGAGACTGTTTTATTGTTGCTGGTGAGGAAGGAGACCTATGTATAGGAGTGTGTATAACTTTTGCTTCTACTGCAGGAAAACTTGATGATGCAGTTCTCTCTCTTCTTTCAGGAGAGGAATTTACATCTTTCTTTACAGAGCTCTGAGTAACAGAGGAATCAGTTTCTGCTTTATTTGAAACGTGACTTTCTGGCAACATATCAGGTCTTTCCTTTGATTCTGGTGAATTAAATTTTAAGACTCCATTATGTATTTTGTTTGGTGATAGTTTAACTGGTGTGCTCTGAGGTTTTTTCCCATTCTGATTAAAAATTTGAGATGGCTCTAGATTTATTTCTCTAGGTGATTGTAAAGGTGAACAACTACTCTTAGAATCTTGAGTTATCTGTGGTGAATCTTTTTTGTCTATTTTTTCAGTCGCACTAGTAAAGACAATATTCATCTGTTCTGATGCTTCCACAGGGACAGAATTTTTCTGCTTCACTGAACGACGAGCAAAAACCTTCATTAACTCTGGTTCAGGATCCTTTTCCTTAACTACCCTTTTAAATCTGCTCTCTTGATTTATATCAGTTTCATAGGAATCATCAAACACTTTCTCAGAATCACTAAGTTGCTCTACACTTTGTATTACATTGCAAGTTTTATTTTTTATTTCTCTCTCTTGTGTCATTTCTTCCATTCCAAATAAAAAGTTTTCTTTCACTTTAAAATTTTCCTGACTATCAGAAAGTGGGACATTTTGCTGATCTATTAGTTCCTCAGTAATCAGCAAAGGTTTAACACAATTCTGAATGGGACTAGACTGTGGTGTTTCAATGATGGATATGGCAACTGGATTTACTCTTTCTTCTACACTATCTTTTCTTTGCCTCACATTTACTGATTGGTCTTGCATCTCAGACTTACTGGATTCTAAATCAGGTTCCGTATATTCAGAAATAATACTATCTAGTTCTTTAGTGGCATTCACTACATCTGAATCCCTAATCAGTAATTCTTCTGAGCATTCATCTTTCAGGGGTACTTCTGGATCTGGGTTCTCCAACTTAATATTTTCCACAGTAATATTAGAAGTGCAAATTTCGTCTACTGGTAACGAACATTCTGTTTCTTTATCATTGAAGTTACTTGAAGGTAGTTCTGTGCTACTGTTCTGTAAACCTGCTTCATTCTGCCAAGAAAATGGTTTAGGAAAACTTTCCAATTTTGGCTCTGATATTTTGACCACCATGCTAGGAGAAGCTAAAGTAGTACTATCATCTTCAGAAGTAAAAAGAATAGAATTTTGCTGCACTGAGTCTAGCAATATAGAAGATGTAGAATTATTATCTAAACTTTCTTTCGTTGCTGTTACTTCAGTTGGTTCACTATGCTTTTCTTGATCATCAAATAAACTTTCAGGTCTTTGAAGCTGCTCCTTTCCACTATTTAAATTATCAGTGTCTTCAATACAAAGATTATATTTATGGTCATCTTTCAGATCATCATGCCTACTTTTTTCCTCTTCGCTGTAAATACTAGGTATCACAGAATGTACTTTTGGTTCATTAAAATTACCATAAGGTTTTTCTTGACAAATTTTGACTGATTCTATATTTGATGAAAATGAAGGTTTATCTATTTTTTCCTCCTCACCTTCACATTCCTTTTTCACCAGAATTACATCAACTTCCTCATCCTGTTTCTTTGATTTTCTGTTACTTTTACGAGGCCCAAACAGATAGCGTCTGAAGAATGACTCCTCAGATTTCTTCTTGTCTTTTATTTGCTTTTCATTTTTTTCAAATCCTTTGCTTAGTTCACAATTTTCAGAATATGATGACAATTTAATGTCTCTTTCCATTGATGAACTTTTGGGTTTAGCTTCCACCTTACCCCGCCAGATAACTCCATTTGTTTTAGATGCTTCTTCCAGTGATATCATGCTATCTTTAACATCTATAATGATACAGTCTTCCTTGGATGAGTCATATAAATTAAAGTTTTTTAACCTTTCTAATTGTCGTCGACTGTACTGATTGATTTCATGCTTTAACTTTAGCTCAGCACCAGCAGACTTGCTTCTCGAAATGAAAAGTTCATTTCCAGTGGTAAAGACATCATTATTGCCTTCTGAATCTTCACCTGGCGAAGAAAGTGTGGGAGATATTTTAGAACTTGCATCACTCTGTTTAGATGACAAAAGAGATGAAATCTCTGAACACTTATCACATCTTGAAGAATCTGGTGACCCTGAAAGTACAGAAAAATTATATATAATGAACATTAACTTATTAACCAAATGTGATAAAATAGTTGCACACAATTCATAAAAATCTCAAAATTCATTTTATGGATATCTTAAATTGTTTAAAAGATACAAATATGACAGTTGAGGCTAAAAAGTCTTCAAAACAATGAAATAAGATGTTGTAATGCAATTCCTTATGAATCTGATATCAAAATATGAACAATTTTTTTGTTATAAACGGTTTAGTAACAAACTGTTATAATTTCATAAAACAATACTAAACAGCCAATTTCAAATCATCCAGCAACTCTTATTAAGATGTCCAAAACAATACTGAATTTATATTATTTAAAAAATGTTCAGTTTAGTTCTTAAATATTCTTTTATTTTACTGTCATATAAACTACATAGCGTACAAGTTCCCAATGAAAAATCATGTTCTACTAAATGCCACGGTAGCACAAATTTCATCGGTTGGCAGTGCATCATTTTAAAATTGCAAATTTTCTGCTGACAAGTTTTCAGTATTTCTTGCTGTTGTTAAAGATAAAGAACCAGATGTTTTGCAGCATCAGTTCTGTTAGTGTGAGAGTCTACCAGATGCTATTACAAATGAAAAGAGAACTAATGTACAGTGGTCCTTGGTAGGAGAACTGACAAATGTACAAGGAAGCATGAAATATAACAAATTATCCCAAGTCATTCTTGACATTTTACTAATTCCTCTTATCAAAGTTGAGTGTCTGGGAATATTTAACCAGGTGAGAGAAAAGGGAGAAAAAAAACAAACAAAACTGAATTCAGATCCTCTCTTTCTTGTGAATCTTTGGAAAGTCACTTGATAGCCAAGTCTGAATAACAATGCAATTGTTACAAAACAAAACTTTGATCAGTATTTCTGAAGAGGTGCAAAGTCTGCAACAGTATCTTCAAGCAATCATAATTAACTGCTGATGTCAAACAGATAGTCCAAACAGAAATCCACAGAATGAAAAGTTGTAAATTAATGTGTTTGCTGCCTTTATGCATATAAGTATAAAATGACACTAGGAGTGATGTGCTACAATGTATATCTGAGTTCAAAATGCATCTAAGTGCTGTGCCGTAATACATACAAACAGTCAATCTTAAGCGGTCAAGCCAACAAGTGCTGTAAACATAAAGGCACATGAAATTAACAACTCAGTATTGGCACACTGATTAAACACTTTGCCATAATGCTTGGCTTTTGTTTATAGACTTGGCACACAAGTTTTATTTGTTTTTTGTTTGTGTTAATGTTAGTTTATGTATGTGAATAAACTTTTTATATAATTTTAAGCTTTGTTCTGATTTACAGTTAAACACAAAAGTAAGTGTTCGCTTATAGCAATGAATTACAAATTTTTGATTTTTAACCATTATGTATGAATTTTCGGAATGCTGAGGATGTTGGAATGTTGATTTTTTTGACATTCTGAAAATTACAGCACACTGAATCAGTGTTCACTGCTACCTAATTGTTAGAGAACTCACAATTAGGTAGCAGTGAACATGAACATGTTAATGTGTGAAAGCATATTGTACTACTATATGTCTTATGACTGTATTTTAATATAAAATGTGTATTTTGTAATTGGAATTTAATTTCTAGTGTGATGACTTTACAAAAACCTGCTTTTTACAAAAAATCTGTTTTCCTCCTGCTTACAATTGCTTGATCTTCAGTTTTTTGAAAGTCAAAAGTTGGCAGCTATGCATCTGCTTATGTGTGTGAACTAATTACTGTAGTTAGAAGAAAAGAAGGAACATTGTCATCTCTAGCTTTCTATTATAGCCTATGAAAAAGAAAGGGAGGAAGGGAATCAGAAAGATTTAGTTCTCACACCTCAAGCCAATTACATCAAGTTGCTCTGATATTTTACTTCTATCAAAGAGATAAATTCTCCCAAAAGAGAAGTATTTATTAAAGATATGTTGTTGCTCTGATAGCCATTCCAGTGGTACTGCTGTCTTATCAGAGTAAGTTGATACTAAACACAAATTATAACAATGGTTGACAGGATTAATAAGCTTCATGGGAGATGCCATGTGGCACTTGTAATTTTGCAACTGCAGATATTTTAAAGACAGGTGACTTGAAAAGGGAGAGAGAGAGAGAGAGAGAGAGATGACAGTTCCTCATATGCCACATATTTTCAGAGCAGTTACTTCAGCTTGTTTTAATTTTTTGTAGCAACAATTTAAAGCAGCACATAGCAGCTCTTTCTCCCATGAAGCCACTTTATGTTAGCAACTTTTTTGCCTGCCTATGTTAGCTAGCATCCAACTGCTCTTTGATAAAAGAGTAAGAACATTAAAAAGTTGTCTAGGTGGTGATACCATCTATTAAATACTTTTCTTTTGAAAGGAGTGTAATAGCAGGGCAGTTCACTGAAAAGGCGATATTGGCTCTGAGGAGAAAACTAAAAACATGTAAAAGACCCCCCCCTCCCCCACTTTCCTTTTTAAAGGTTATTATAGAAACACAGGAATAGCAATGGTTTGTCTATTCTGTTTCCATAGTATTCACTTTGACTGCAGCTCATCTAATTTGAATTTTTGCATTTAAAATTTAAAGCACCATATGACACCTTTTGTGTTATCTGGTAAGCATTCACCTTCTTGTGAAATGGCAGTACCACTAAAAGAGGCAGGATGGTTAATACAGTAAACCCCCACTATTCGCGGGGGTTACGTTCCTGAGAAATACCACGAATGTTGAGTTACTGCGCCCATAGTAATAAAAGGGTTCTGTTCAAAAGTATAGAATATATAAGAAAAACTAGTCTAAAATTTTGTCTATTTATGTATTATATGTACCTACATAATATGACTATGTATATAGACAAACAGACAGTACATAGTGAAATACAAGCATAAGGCATCGAAATGAAAATAAGAAACAATTTAATATTAAATGTAATATTTATTAGAAATTTCAAACAAATCTTTCAAAAACATATCAAGAATGTAGGTTTCTTGGCAAAAAATAACTCTTAATCGAAGTTTGTTTATTCGTTTTTTTATTGAGCTCCTTTTGAATTTCCATGTAAGGCAAGAGTAATTGTTCTAGGTCTCATTTAAACTTGATGCTTCTTTCCAAATTAGGATCCATTTCTACCACCTTTTCTGAAAGTTGTATGGAGAGGCTAAAGATTTCCTTTAATGATTTACTATTTAATTCTGGTCTAACAACGTCGATATCTTCCTCCTCAGGATCATTTTGGTTCTCATTTAACCTTGTTACTAATTCATCCAACTCTTCTATTGTAAGTTCATCTGCATGAGTCTCGATAAGTTCCCATTGATGTTTTCAAAGCCCCTACCTTCTATTCCCCATGTGATTGCTACAATATCGGAAACCAGTTCATTGACATTAGGGATTGTTTTAGCAACAACCACTTCTGGCCACAATTTTTGCCAACACGTGTTAATTATAGATGCTCTTATCTCATCAACTGATGCCTTGATGTTGATCAGGCAATCTGCGATGTTATAATTTTTCCAACTTTGACTTAAGTCCGACTCCCTTTTCATTTTTTCAATTAAGCCAGTAAAAGTTCTCCTAACATAGTATGACTTAAATGCAACAATCACACCTTGGTCTAGTGGGTGTAAAAGTGATGTAGTGTTGGGTGGCAAAAACACAATTTCAACGTTTGCATGGTCAAATTCTAGACTTCTTGTATGTCCTTTTCCATTTTTCTAATTTGACACCACGAGTTAGAGCAAATTTTTGAAGCAATTAGAGAATTTTCACGGATACAGTGGTGGATTTTTACTTCCAATTTCTTGATTGATCATACTGTTGACTCTGATTTTATAATGTTTTGCCATAGATGAGACTCTTTCACCATTAGAAATAAATAAATCAATTTTACTCTCTAATGTCATCACCTTCTTTGATCTTTTCACAATTCCCTTTTTATTCGTAGTCATATTTTTGTAGGGGTTAGAAAAGAACTCGTCCAAAATAAAGTCACTCTCTTTTAACCGTTAACACACTCGAAAAAGTCTGTTTACACTAACACACTGCAAAACGGTAGATTTTTCACTTTTGTAAGAATATATCAATAAGCAAAAGACGAAACCTTCCATGACAAGCGCATAACACATACTGAATAAGGATTAGCAAGAAACATCTGCACTCGCGATTTTGTCACCCCTCTTTCCCCCACCCACTGAGTGCTGTTTTGACAGGGCAAGTTCCGGTCAACCCTTCCCCATCTCTTTCATTATGCAGTATGACTGATGACTTTTGAGGTAATGATCAACATCATAGTGAGATCCAATCTTCTTTAAATTTCAAGGGTACAGCTCTAAAACGGTGTTCACAGGCCAGCCGCTAGTTAGTACACCGGACTGAACCTATTGGTAACTCTTTAGGAGGCTTCCGAATCAGCTAGTGTATATATCTTGCTACCTCTAATCTGCCAGATAGTGACCGGAGAGAGTCCGAGTAGCGTGTATACAGGGGCATTGTCGAGGTCACGTTATGTCAAGGATCTGGGTATTTTCTTACCATGTTGTTGTTGTTGTTATTTGGTTTTTAGGAGCATTAGCAACTAAGGCCATATTGCTCCGGGATATGCGGTGGTCATTCCCTGAATGACCTTTCCGCATCCTCCGTATTTGGTGGTGACAGGCTCGAACCCCGGTCTAATCAAGAAGCGTGTGCTACGCACTGCTGCTCCTTCCCACCTGGCTACGGAGGCGCCTTCTTACCATGTGTATGCCATATCCAAATATTTCATTACTTCATACAGCATGTTTCCCCCCCCCCCACCTTTTCTTACTATTGATTACACAATGAATTCTCAAACTAATAGAGTAAGCTTATCTGCAGAAAGATCTAAACCTCCCAAACACTTCCTCGTTCATTTCACAAATATACGTGGTCTCAATTCTAATCTCAACAATGTCCATTTCCACTTGCAATATGCCGAACCCCATGTACTTTTTCTGACAGAATCTCAGTTATCGACTGATTCAACTACTGCTCATCTCAGTTTCCTAAATTATTCGCTGTATGATTCCTTGCACCTCAAAGGTGCTACTTGTACATATGTCCGTTCTGATATTCCATGTCAGAGACTTGGTAATTCGGAATCTCCTCTTTTCGATCTTCTCTGGCTTAAAATTTCTCTACCTCATTGTGTCAAATTCATCTGTTGTCTCTACCGTTCTCCCAACTCCACTAATCATTTGGAGCTCTTCAACTTCCTCTCTTTGCAACTTGACTTTCTCCAGTCCAACTTTCCTAACAGTGAGGCAATTTTCCTTGGTGAATTTAATGTTCACAACTCCAGCTGGCTTCCGTTTTCTAGCCACAGCGACCCAGCTGGTCGAGATGCTGATGCTTTTGCAATTACTAATGACCTTGCACAGATTGTTCGTTTATCTACAAGAATACCGGACAATCCTAACCATACAGCCAATATGCTTGATCTTTTTCTCACAAACAACCCTTCTAAGTACACGGTCGAAGTGAGTGGTCCTTTAGGCACTTCAGATCACAACTTGGTGATTGTCTCTTCTCCAATGGAGCTTTTATCTCATGGCTATTCCCAACCTAGTGTTGTTTGGCATTACAAGAATGCAAAATGGGATGACCTGAGAAATTTCTTTTCTTCTTTTCCTTGGTCAGATTACTGTTTCAAAACTTCTGATGTCAACGTTTGCTCAGATCATGTCAGTGAAATTATTCTTGTAGGAATAGAATCCTTTATTCCACACTCTACTTTAAAATCTTATCCTTTATCTAAACCTTGCTTTTCCAATAAATGTGCTAAGGCTGTTCAAGAGAAGAACGTTGCATTTCATAATTGGCTTGTTTCCAATTCTTCAGTTTCATTTTCTGCCTACACCAAAGCTCGCAACAATTGTAAAGCAGTTATTAATCAGTCCAAACTAGATTTTGAACAGGCTAAAAGTTTTCTACTCTTAGCCTGTTCAAAATCTTGCCCTAATGGTGGCTACCATTAGGTGACTAAGAGACCAGAATGCTTGGCCACCATTAAGGCTTCTTGCCCTAATGGTAGCCAAGCATTCTAGTCTCTTGCCAAAGCTATTGGCCGCAACTTTTGTCTATCTCTGCTCCCACATCTTTCAAAAACAGATGGTTCTGTCACTTCAGCCAAGGATAAAGCTGACCTGCTAGCATCCTATTTTTCTTCCAACTCATGTATTAATAATCTTGGTAAAACACCTCCCACCATTCCCACACGCTCCATTCAATGCCTCCTGTGATCTTGTTGTTTGTTTGTTTGTTATTTGGTTTTTAGGAGCATTAGCAACTAAGGCCATATTGCTCCGGGGATATGCGGTGGTCATTCCCTTAACTTTCCGCATCCTCCGTATTTGGTGGTAATGGGCTCAAACCCCGGTCTAATCAAGAAGCTTGTGCTACGCAAAAAAGGATTTTGATGAATCTTGATGCTAAGAAAGTTCTAGGTCCTGATGGTATTTGTCCACTTGTTCTCAAAACCTGTGTTCCTGAACATACTCCTGTTCTTTGCAACCTTTTTTCACTTAATTATTCCAAAGGTGTTTTTCCTTCTGCTTGGAAATTTGCTCATATCCAGCCAGTTCCTAAAAAGGGTGAAAAATCCCTCCCATCCAATTATCGTCCCAATGCAATTACTTCTACTCTTTCTAAAGTAATGGAGAAATCAATTAACCGCCAACTCTTAAACTACCTAGAAACCTTCCGTCTGATCAACGATCGGCAGTATGGATTACGTCAGTGTCGATCCACTGGTGATATTCTAGCTTATGTTACCCATTTATGGACAAATTCAATAGAAAAGTTCGGTGAAACACAAGTACTTTCTCTTGACATCTCAAAGGCTTTTGATCGTGTTTGGCATAAAGGTTTTCTAAACAAGCTTCCATCTTATGGTTTGCCAACTGTTTTTTGTAATTGGTTATCCAGTTTTCTCTCGGATAGCTCACTGAGGGTGATGGTAGATGGCTCTCTGTCTTCTAACTTCTCCACTAATGCTGGTATCCCCAAGGTTCAGTTCTTTCCCCCACACTTTTCCTCTTGTATATTAATGACCTTCTTCCATTGACTGGAAATCCTATCCTAGTTTTGCTGATGATAGCACATTACATTCCACTTTCCATTTTGGGAAACCTTGCCCTGCTCAATCAGCTTCAACTTCTCAAATATCCGCTACCAATTCCTTAAATGCCAATCTGCAGATAATTCTCCAGTGGGACAAAGACAACTTAGTTGATTTCAATCCTTCTAAAACTCAGTCTTGTTTTATATCTCGCAAAAAAGAATTCTTCTACTCCTATGCTTATCTTTGGTGACACTCCGATTTCTAGACAAAATGATGTATCTCTTTTGGGGATTACCCTGACTTCTAATCTCTCTTGGCACAAACATATTTCAAATATTGCTTCCTCTGCATCTAAAAAGCTTGGTTTCCTTTCGATCTCGGCATTACTTTTCTTCCAAACAGCCGTATGAATCGCAAATCCGCCCTACCATGGAATATTGTTTCCACATCTGGGGCGGTGCCCTCAAAACCTATCTCAGGCTTCTAGATTCCATTCAGAAGAGGTCAGTTAGGTTAATTAATGACTCATCTGTAACAGAGTCTCTCCACTTGCTGTCTCATAGGCGTACTCTTTCTGCTGCATGCCTTTTCTACAGATACTTCCATGGGCACTTCTTGTTTGTTTGTTTTTTGTTATTTGGTTTTTAGGAGCATTAGCAACTAAGGCTATATTGCTCCAGTGATATGCGGTGGTCATTCCCTGACCTTTCCGCATCCTCTGTATTTGGTGGGCACTGGCTCGAACCCCGGTCTAATGAAGAAGCATGTGCTACGTACTGCTGCTCCTGCCCACCTGGCTATGGAGGCGCGGGGCACTTCTTCTGAATTGGTTTCTATAATTCCCGGTCTCACTTTCAAAACAGTCCAAACATGTGCCGCCACCAGCAACATCCATTTACTGTCCAACTTCAAACTCACAGAACCAACTTTTCATCTTCCTTGTTTATTCATTCAGCTGCCGTTTTCTGGAACAACCTGCCTTCATGCGTATTTCCTGAAAATTGCAGTCTACAGAAGTTCAAGTCTAATGTCAACAAATATCTTCTTTCGTCTTCTCAACCTCCAACCCAAGCATGGTACTAAGTACTATAGGTTGTCGTGTCTGGGGTTTTCATATATATATATATATATATAAAAAAAAAAAAAAAAAAAAAGAGATGATTTTAGCCACACTGTTTTTTATGGTGGAAAATATTCACGGCACTTTAAAATTCATATTTTTTTAAGTTTCATTTTATATTAAATCAGTGACCGCAAATACAGATACCGTGAATAGAGTGAGTTTACTGTACTTTCTTTTGAATGAATGTTCCACTACCAGCTGTCTAACACTAAAAAACGTAATTGGTTCTAAGCAGTATTTCAGACCATGCTAAAGGACACAAGGCTTGTAATGTTCCTTCTTTTCTACACCTTGCAATAACTGCCTAACAGTGACTTTGGAAACCAGTTAATCCAATTTCCTTTTCCCTAACATATTTCAATTTCTTTGGTGAAACCATTTTAAAAAAAAAAAAAATTGTTCTCGGGTTATACCTATAGCAAGCAACAAGGTTTATGAATATACATGATTTAATAATGGTATTGTAACATCTATAAATTCTACACTTCCCAAGGTTCATTACTCTTCCACATTGTTCAAATACATCTTATTTTGATAAATCTTAAATGTTTAATACAAAAGGAACAGCATAACAAATCATACAACTAACTTGTAAATTCCATGTCGGAAAATGATCTATCTGAAACATGCTTAGTCCCATCTTCTAGTACTTCTGGAGTTGATGGTAAACTTCCTGAGGTGGTTATCTATAAAATGAAAAATGTTTCTTCAGGATCTTGCAGTAAAAGATAAATGTTGCAATAGATACAACAGAAAGAAACAAGTGGTTTTAAAAATATACAGGGTATCCACAAACCTCCTTTACAAAACTAAAATGTTATGTCAGATGTAATTAGAGTACAAGATTGAGGATATCTCAAATTTTTTTTCAACAACAGGAAAATATGCATGTTGCAGTAGATGGCGCATACTGACAAAACTGTAACCGAGGCAGAATTTACCAATAAAATTCCATTCTCATGCCAGCTGGATGCACTGCTTTAGATTTTATGTGCTTCTTAACTGAAGATACACCAGATCAATGGGCAGCGTGCCAGGGCAGTGGTTCACCAGGTGCACCACAAAGCCGATGAAGAAAATACCGACATCATCCTTATCCAGGAGCCCTATACACACACAAAGCAGGTCAGGGGATTCCCAATGAGTTATAAAATTATCCAGAGTGATGAGGATACCCCATAGGCAGCAGTGGTAGTGAGGAATCCGGAAATAGCGGCAACAAAATTACCACACCTCTGTACGCCCTGGGCCGCCTGTGCCCATATAATCAGCTCAATTGGGAGCTTCTACGCAATTTCATTGTACTGCAGACCTGGTGTGGAAATCGACTTTGCTATCACATATCTCCAATCCATCCAGACAACCCTAGCAGGACAAAGAATAATTGTAGGAGCAGATGTAAACTGCCGCTCCCCTGTTTGGCACAGTGCCACACCAGACCGCCACGGAATCAGAAATGGACAAAGGCTGGACGAATTCCTTGCAAATTCAATCCTCACAGTCAAAAACCAACCCTTTAATCTGCCAACATTTTGCAATACCTTGTGGGAAGCCACGATTGATATCACCCTGACCACAAGGAATGTTGAAGCCCACGTGACCGATTGGACAGTGCAAAATGCCTGGACCACATCGGATCACCGTACGATAACCTACCAAATCAGAAGATCAATGACAAAAACTACAAACAGACAATTGGCAAACAGATTCGCAATCCAAAAGGCAGACTGGGAACTCTACAGAGTACAACTGACCAGCAAGGTGCAAAAAACGCTGGAGGAACTGGCCAGACAGGCGGTGGACAGTAAGATTAAAAACCCAGATACACTCCAAGAGAAAATCACCAGTATCATAACTGAAGCAGCAGAGACAGCAATGAAGAGGAAAACCCCCTCAGTCGGGGGACATGCCCTGGTGGACTCCAGAATTGCAAAGATTGAGAAAACAGGTCCAGACAAAACGGAAGGAATTCCAAAGAGCACGGAGTACATGGCCACCAACAGAGGTAGCAGTACTACGGCAACAATACAAAGAGGTGCGAAACAACTATACAGAAAAAATTAAAAAGAACAAGCGAGCCTCTTGGGAAAACCTGGTCTCCAAGACAGGGAACGAGAACCCCTGGGGTGTAGTGTATAAAATCACCACAAACAAGCTCCCCAGGGGAGAAGCATCCACTGTAACGAGGATGCCCAATGGAGCCTGACTAAAACGTGGGAGGGATCTATTACCAATATCCTTAGTGCTATCATCCATGAACCACCAGATATCCTTAATGAACAACAAAAGGTAATATGCCAGGCAAACCAAACGTATAGAACCCAAGAAATAGAACCGCCCTTCAAAGTCGATGAATTACAGGGTGCGGCCTTGCAAATGCGCAACAGGAAATGTCCCGGCCCGGATCTCATAGAACTAGAGATGGTCAAAAAAGCCGTGGAATATATACCGAACCTGATACTTAATCTCCTCAACCGATGCCTGGAAACTGGGAAATTCCCAACAAGTTGGAAGACTGCACACCTAAAACTTATCTTAAAAAACCCAACAAAACCTCCGGACCAACCGGCCTCATATCGCCGCATAGCCCTACTCTCTACCCTAAGCAAACTCTATGAAAGGCTGCTCCACAAAAGGATCATGAACCATTACAAAACCGCCAACCTGGAATCACCCAGGCAATATGGATTCAAACCAGGCTTCTTTACCATTGAAGCAGTCCAAAACCTCATAACCAAGGCAACCCAAAGTAACAAGAAGTATTTTCTGGTAATAGCAGTGGATTTTGCTGGGGCCTTCAACACCGTCTGGTGGCCCAGCATCCTTGGCAGACTCCGGAAAGCAGCACTCCCAGAAAACTTGTATAACAGTGTCCAGGCATATCTGTCGGATAGGAAAATTAAGGTCGTCACAACTTTCCAAAGAGTTGTTAAAAGCATCCGAAGGGGCTGCCCACAGGGATCTGTCCTGGGGCCACTAATGTGGAACATGGTTTTTATGACTTCTTGGCTCTGGACCTGGGAAATGTGGCCAGTCAGGCCTTTGCTGATGTCATTTTAATGGTGGAAGCGGACTCCAGAACGGGACTTGAAACACAGGCAAGCACTACAAACCTTACAGAATTGGGCAAAAACACATATGTTAATGATTTCACCAACCAAGACAAACTCAGTATTACTAAAAGGCTCTCTAAATATCAGACGACCACTGCAAATAAAGATAGCGGGATCCACCATTAAACTAGCAAAGCAAATAAAGTATCTAGGTATTATCCTGGATGGAAACCTGTCCTTTACACCTCACCTCACCTACTTGAGAGAGAAACTAAGGAACTATGCAGCACTTGTAGCAAGAGTACCTCGCAGGGACTGGGGACTCAACAAGAAGACCCTGTCTCTGTATTATAAAACAATATTCATCCCAGCGATCACCTACGGATCGCCAATCTGGTTCAGGAAGGCCGAAACCGCGGTCAACAGAAGACTGCTGGACACTATCCAAAAAAACATACTTCTAACTATAACTAGGGCATGCAAAACGGTGAGCACCCACGCTCTGCAGGTCCTGGCAGGAGCTCTTCTGCTGGACCTCGAGGTGACTAGATGTGGACTCATGTATTTACTGTCCAAGGATATACCTGCCTCCATCTATGACTTTACCTTGGACCCAACCAACAGCCGGAAGGCAGAGAAACAACGAATAGTGGCTCACATGTTGAAGATTTGACAGCACAGATGGGAGATTTCGCCAAAGGGTTAAGTTACAAGAAGCTTCATACCGATAGTCGCAAAAATGTACCCAAAAGCCCCCTCGTGGTTCTATCCTGGGCTAAATACAACCTTCCTCCTGACGGGCCACGCCCCATTTAAAGCAAAACTGAACGCACTCGGAATAATAGAAGAATCCACATGCACCTGTGGAGAACCTGAAACCTGGCAGCATATTATGCACGACTGTGAATGCTACGAAGAACACAGAAGTAGACTTATAACTGAGATTCAATACTTGCCAAAAAATCAAGAGTACCACCTACTGGATTCAGAAGGTGAATACAAAGCCCTCAGCTGATTTGCACTTGACGTCTTCAATAGACGACGAACAGAAATAGCCATCCACCAACGAACAGATGACCACAAATAATAAATAAAGGCAAACTAATAAAACATCAACACAGAGGAAAGGATAGCAAAATACTAAGGACAAATGGTGTCATATGCAGCAGAATAAATGAAACAGCATCGACCTAGGAACCAATGGGAGTGGCTCCAGCCAGGATGTCATCGCTCCCAGGATGAACCCACACACCTAGAAAAGGACCAAGCCCCACCAATGAGTCATCATCAGACTGCACTTGCTGGAGGGCACTGCAAATTGCCGCTATGGCGAACTGGGCAGGGCTCCCTTGCCCAGCCCACTTTCTCTCCCTATCCCTGGTGGGGTGAAGGGAAGGTCTTTCTGCCCCCTCCCAATCCCACCACCCCCTCTTTTCCCTCTGGTGGGGCAAGGGCATGCCCCCACTGATATACCTGGGGTCGCCATCCCTATTGACCCCATATTTCTGTCTTTTTCCCCCAGCCTTCTGTCTCTTCCCCCCCACTCTACCTATATCGCCAGCGAAAAGCGAATGCCCCACACAACGTAAAAATTTTAACTGCCAAACTTGACACACTTGCAACCTCTTTCAGCCTAATTAGATTCAAGCGAAGCGTTTATCCCCCCCCCCTTTATATATATATATATATATATATATATATATATATATATATATATATATAGGTCCTAGCCACTGAAATCTCAGGAAATTAGGTGGCAGGACCTGCCAGAGTACTTATCTAAAGATACTGGTGTACCTGGTCTGCCTCCACGGGGCCAAGTGTGGGCAACGTTGGGCCTCAGTAGGAGTCCAGCGGCTAAACGGCCAGATGAACAACAGAACACAACACTACACATGTACAATATCCATACACTTTTAAATCTCTGGCCTTCCCAGTGAACTGGTACACCCACAATGAAAGCAATGCGGAGATGGGGGAAACCCCTGGTGCCGTTAGACACTAAATACACTTTACACTTTGTGCTTCTTAATTAAGAGCATAACTCCTATCCCTCTGCCTTGTTTGTCCTTTCTATAGACATTATACTCCCAATATTCAAATTTTGCATCCCTGTGTCCTTGTGACACCGGGTCTCTGAGATCCCTGCAATTTCCAAATTGATGATTTAACCAGTATTTCAAATTCGTAAAAATTATTTACTATGCTCCTAGCATTAGTGTATTTGCAAATATATATATATACACTGAGTGGACAGAAATCATGAGATACCAACCTAGTAATGGGTAGGTCCACCTTTCGCCTTGGCGAGGCATTGAGTCCACCAGTTCACAAAAGCGTTCCACAGATATTTCCATCCATGCTTGCTGCACTGCTGTCCATAATTCCATCGCATTCGTAGGTGGAGGATCCAAAGCTTGAATGGGTCTTTCCATAGCACTCCAAAGATGCTCCACAGGGTTTGTGTCCAGTGAACAGGAAGGCCATTCCATGGTGGTAAAATCTGCAGAATGCTCTTTGAACCATGCTCTAGTCACCACAGCTCTGTGGGGAGGCTCATTGTCATGCTGGAAAAGTCCATTGCTATATGGGTGCACGATGACCATGAAGGGATGCAGATGGTTTGCAAGGATGGACACGTAACTGGGACCATTCAGAGATGCATCTAAACGTAACAGTGGTCCCAACGTGTGCCAGTTGAACATGCTCCAGACCATTACCAACCATACACCAGCCTGAAAAGTTGCTTGTTTGCGTGATGGGTGTATAGCTTCATGTGGTTTCTGCCAGATACGCACCCTCCTGTCTGTTCAAAATAAGGAAATGGGACTAGGAGACCCATCTCCAATCATCCAAGGCCCAGTGCCAACGTTCTTTCACCCAGTTGAGGCATAGAGTCCTGTGTCGTGGTGTTAGCAATGGAACTCTAGTGGGTCGGCGAATCCCATAACCTATTGTGGCTAATGATCGCCCGATGGTCTTGGTGGAGACATTTCTGGCACCTCCCTTGTTGAAGTCAGTGGTTATTTGTGTCACTCTCACTCTCCGGTTTTGCCTAAACAATGCGAGACAGATGTCGATGGCCACATTCATCCACCACCTTTACCGCCTACAGTGCTGTCCACGATGAGATGTTATTCTGCAGATGGCATATTCCACACTCTTGATACTGTCGAACGGGGATATTGCATTATTATAAGGATTCAACTAATATTCTGTATTGCTGTGATAAACATTGAGGAGTGCTTCAATAAAATGCTCGTTTTCCATCAATTCTTTTATTGTAGTGTTGACTGAAATATCTGTCTTAAGAGAGATAAACTGCTAAACTTCTGTACATCTAAAATGGAATTTTTTTCGTTCCAGTTTGGACCCAAAACATTTAGAGAAAACTATACTTATCAGAAATCAATCGATCCCCAGGTAAGCACATGCTCCTAATATCTTTTTTAAAAGTAAATAATTAGCAGAATTAACTAAAAGTATTTTAGAAAAATTAGACAAGCATAAAAGGGCACAAACTGTGGAAAATATGAAGATGCCACTATTCAGGTAGCTCAATGTTTCTCAATTTTTTTTTTTAATAACAGCTTGCCTGAAAATTATAAGGTTATTTTAGTCAAAATATTTTAAAGGAATATTAAAATGCTTGGACAGTAACAGCTAAGGAATACCAAAACAGACTAAAAACAAAGAAACCCACATAGAAGATCATTCAGCATATGTTGTGCTCAGTGCATTCAATGAATTCATAGGTTATTTTAAAAGTAGCATATACACATTTTTGAAAAACATAACCCACAAAGTAATTGAAATTCAGAAGAAAATTATAAGCTTTCTTTAGTACTGAAAAAGGTCCTTTTCATGTGCAGACATATTGTATGTTGTTATTATTATTAGCTATATGGTGCAAGAAAGCCTGAGGCTTATGTTGCAACAGCCAAAAAAAATTTCCTAGTTATCCTGAGAGAGAGAGAGAGAGAGAGAGAGAGAGAGAGAGAGAGAGAGAGAGAGAGAGAGAGAGAGAGAGAGAGAGAGAGAGAGAGAAGTAGAAAGGAATCACCAAGAAAGAGAAGAATGATGATATCTAGCTCAGGACCCTGGGTGTGCCAAGCCCATTCTCACCAGATGTGAGCCCCCGGGGTATAGGAAAAGGTTAAAATGCCTGAGTATGCACACAGAAATACCATATTTGACAGCATATAAGACACATGGGCATATAGTATGCACCCCCATTTTAGAAAGGAAAATTAAGGAAAAAAAGTTTTACTGCATTTAGACATTTAATATTTATTCTAATGTATACAATAGGAAAAAAGCTTATCCTAAACACATGATCAGAACAGTAAGAAAAATACTAATACTGTATAATAATACATTATTTAATTATTATTATTCATTTACCAGTACAGCAATTTAAAAGATAAATAAAAGAATCTTAGCTACATTAGAAAATATTTTATTTGAAGCAAACTACCACTAGAATTGAAAATGAACAAAAAGACAGTGAGGGAATGGTAAAAAACAGTGTTCTGCAAAGGGAAAGTTCAGTCATTTTGAAAACTAAAAAAAAAAAAAAAAAAAAAAAAAAATTAGTCTTCAAATTCCAAATACTCTTCCTCACTAATGTTGGTATCACTGTCTTCAGCGCCATCAAGGGCATTACTAATTCCAATCTTCTTGAAAGACTTTATAATTATTTTATCACTTATATTTCTCCAAGATTCCTTAACCCCTTCACACACCTGTTCAATGGTGGGTCTCGTCATTCTTTCTGTGGGTGTGAGTTCATGATCGAGTTCTCCCATCCATTTGTTCCACTGTTCTCTCATATTTTGCTTAAATGGCTTGTTTATGGACACATCGAAAGGCTGCAATTGGCTTGTCAGTCCACAAGGAATGACAACTACCTGTGTATTCAATTCCCTCACCCTCTTTTTAATGACTTCAGTTCTATGGGCTCTGAACTGGTCCCTAATGAGAAGAGATGGAGTCCTTAAGAGACCACCAGAATGCCTTGCCCATATTTTTTTGGAGCCATAAATTCATTCCAGATTCATCCATCCATCCTTTTGGATGAACATAAACAAATACACCTTCTGGAATTTTTTCCTTTAAATATTAAAAATGGTGGTAATTTTGTGCCTTCAGCACAGCAGGCTAAAAGTACTGTGTAATGTGTTTTCTCATGCCCGATAGTTTTTATTGACACTGTTTTAGACCCTTTGATATTCACAGTTTTGTTGGATGGTGCATCAAAAGTTAGTGGGACTTCATCTATATTTCCTATTTGGCCAAGTTCAAAAGAAGTTTGTTTTCGTGCATTTATTACAAATTTATGGAATTCCAGTATTTTTTCTTCATAATCTGCTGGTAATTTTTGTGTAATTGATGTTTTTCTACACATTGATAATTCATGCAAAGGCATGGTTTATGGTTACAACCTTCTGTTTCAGAAAAATTCTGAATTCCTTGTCCTTCTGCTAATATTGTTACAAAACGGGGTTCTGATTAAAAACAACTGGTATACAATTAACACTGTTCTTTATTTTATTTCAGTCACCCACAATGATTACAATTCATTGTCGTGATTATAGTCACATCACACAATTAAAGTACACTACCGTACACAGAGACACACTCAACATCACGAAAACCCACACACACAGAACTAACTGGCCCGCCGTTCAGAATCCTTTTAAAGTTTTAAAGGATCGGCAAACTATTGAGAAACCTGGAGAAGAATCTTGAAGCTTCCATTACCTTCTAAGGCTTTTCCTGTGTTTCCTGGCTTTCAAAACTTCTTGGAACTGATTGCAAACAACTCCACAAGTCCAAAAGTACCCTAGGGTGTCCCATTATCCTTCAGAAACGAAATTATTGACCGAATGGCAAAATACAACCTGCCTGCTCACCCCGATGCCGATGAGGGAGGGCTCACTTCTGCATATAGGATGCAGGGTGAATTTTTCAAGGCATTTTTTTTGGGAAAAAAGTGTCTTATATGCCCGTCAAATACAGTAATACATATAGATCAGCAGTTCCCAATTGGTGGTCCCAAAAGTGTTCCAGGTGGTTCGCACTAAGATTCTATATAGGTATATTTTTGTAAACTACAAAATAGTTTTAATATTAATTTATGCGGCTCGGTTCAAGTTCAAAATTTATATTTAGTTGTAATTTGGTAATGCGCCCTTACATAGCGAGCGTGCAACAGGATGTTAGTGGGGGGGGAGGGGGTCAGAACTTGACAATATGTACTGCACCATTCAGTCACATATCAGAAAAAACTGGTAAACATGCTAGTCCACTGCAGCATGTCATATTGTGTTGAATTTGAATGTTATACAGTATAAAATTCTTTTTAACATGAATTCGTAGTATTTTTTAATGATTAAAGTCCTAAGGATCTTTTGGGTTGATAGAATGAACATTTACTACTTGATGCTTTTTTGTGGTGATAAATGTAGTATATCAATAGCTTATTCCCCGTAATTGCTTATAAGCTATTGATATATACATTTTTCCCCACAAAAAGAAAAGTAGTAAATGACATTATAACCCAAAGGTCTTGGACCTTCTAATCATAAAAAGCAGTCAGGTAGCTTGTGGGCTGTGGTTAAAGGGTTATAAAAAATTATAACTAATAATAAATAAAATTAAATATAAAGTAAAGAATTGCCAATGAAAGAAATCACATCTCCCACAATTCCTTAAAATTAGTTTACTATCTTACAGTATATTGTGTTAAATAAATGTTATCCATACTAAATTTTTTTTCATTCTCAAAGACCATTGTTATGTATAGGTACTTTAATAATTTTATATTATTAAGCAATAACACTTTTAAAAATGTAGTACTGGAAATATTTTAAAATGAAAATTCAGAACTATTATAGAATTTCAGAGAATATAGGCTTAATGGTTTGTAATAAAAATATGTTGAAAGGGATTTGCGAGTCAAAAAAGGTTGGCAACTGCTGATATAGGTGTTACTGTTAATTAAGAAAGGTGATCATGATATGAATTTCTACTACTTTAAGATAAGTTTGTAACATGATAGGTTTTCATCAGCATGACAGCGTGTTATCAGACCGTGCATGTACTGCACGTGTTTTAACCTTTTCTATATATATACAATATAGTGTCTACATGTGAGTAGGATCTTGTTGTTCACAAGGGTTGTTCCTAATGATGTCCACAAACTACAAATGGTGAGGTTAAATGCCTATGGAAAAGGGTGACGGAATAGGTAGGTGTAATTGCTTGGCATTTTAAGGCAAGATATTTTAGAATAAAATAGATTTTAGTGATGCCACGATTTTAAGATATTTTAAATATACAGTAAACCCCCACTATTTGCGGTGGTTACGTTCCTGAGAAATGCCGCGAATACTGAGTTATGGTTCCCATAGTAATAAAGGAGTTCCGTTCCAAAGTATGAAATATATAAGAAAAACTTGTCTAAAATTTTATGTGTGTATGTATTATATGTACCTTCATAATATGACTATGCACATAGACAGTACATAGTGAAATGCAAGCATAAGGCATCGAAATGAAAATAAGAAACAATTTAATATTAAATGTAATATTTATTAGAAATTTCAAACAAATCTTTCAAACCAGCGCCTTTGCTAGCTAAAACTTATCCTGCCAGTGTTATCACCAGTTTTGCTAAAGTGTTGATAACAGAGTTTTGCCTTTTCACGAATGATGAGTGAACTTAACGGAATTTTATTTTGAGTTCGGTCTTCTATCCACAGATTTAAAGCTTTTTCCATTTTTCTAATTTAACATCACGAGTTACAGAGCAAATTTTTGAAGCAATTAGCGCGTTTTCACAGACATTACGGCGGATTTTTTCTTCCAATTTCTTGATTGATCGTACTGTTGACTCATTGATTTTATAATGTTTTGCCACTGAGGAGACACTTTCACCATTAGAAATTTTATCTAATAACTCAATTTTATTCGCTAATGTCATCACCTTCTTTGATCTTTTCACGTTTCCCTTGTTATTCGTAGCCATATTTTTGTACGGGTTAGAAAGAACTTGTCCGTAATAAAGTCACTTTCTTCCGTTAACACACTCGAAAAAGTCTGTTTTACACTGCACAATGGTAGATTTTGCAGAAAAATGAAAGACTACTTTTATATCACAATCACAAGACTACGTGTAATGGAAATAAGAAAGAAATGTTTGGTTTCTGAACATGTCACAGGTGACAGAGCTAGATCGAAACCATATATTCCACGGATTCATATGTATTCAAACGAAGGGGAATATAACTTCATTTTATAACGAACACAGTTTCCTGTGAAACTGGCTTTTAGTATGACAATAAACCAAAGTCAAAGTCAAACATTATCTAAGGTTGGTGTTGACTTAACATCACAACTGAAGGCAGCTGAAAATCTCTTTGTATTAATAGAAAACAAATCAAAAATACTGAAGAATGGGGTGTGTGGGGTTTCCCACCACTAAAAAATATTAAAATATAAAAATATAATTTAGGTTCGTGTGACACAAGGCAGAAGGGAGCGAAGCAACCTTCTGACTTGTATCTTAAAATAAATAATTTAAAATTACCTGCTGCATTTTTCGATGCCGTGGGAGTCCATGTGTTCGCTTGGGACGGACAGCAATCTTGTGATGAGCAGCATTATGATTCAGGGGGACTGACTGAGTAACATCTGCTTCTCCTTCTAAACAATGTAAATTAAGACAAGTAAGTGACTGATTAATAAAATTCACTAAGATACACCTAATATAATTAGTAAGCAGCATTCAATGGGTCAATGTACTGTAAAAAGAAAATAATATATACAGTAAACCCCCGCGAATAGTGAGGGTTACGTTCCTGAGAAATGCCACGAATACCGAAAACTGAGTTATGGCTCCCATAGTAATAAAGAGGTTCTGTTCCAAAGTATGAAATATATAAGAAAAACTAGTCTAAAATTTTGTCTATGTATGTATTATATGTACCTTCATAATATGACTACGTACATAGACAGTACAGGAAACCCTTGATTAGTGCGGTTAATGAATCCTTGAAATATACCGCACATATTAAAACCGCACTAATCAAACTTAAGAAACAATGGGAATAATTATAATGAATCCTTGAAAATTATGAAATTGTAAAAATATATTTTTTCTTACTCAATACGTACCTATAATGCGCTGCATAGTTCTTAAATTTAAAAAAAAAAGATAGTATGATTTAAATTTTATTTTTTGCAAAAAAAACTTATCTAACTTCAATTGAACAGTGGTAGCTTTCTTCCTTTCCTCCATGATTTTGCGATAACAATCAATTTGCTTATCTAACCCTCAACGAACGTTCATGCTTCTCTCTGCATCTGGATCAATCTCTAGTATGAGTTCTTTTGCTTTTTAAAGTGTATTAAATAGTTCAAGTTTTTTGAATGAAATTTCTTTGGGAGCAAATTGCTTTTCTTCTGCTTCATTTTCGTCTTCTTCCTCGTATGCATGTTGATGCTCAATTTCAAGAAGATCGTCGTTACTTAAGTCTTTTGAATGCGATTCCAATAATTCTCTAACGTTTTCTGAATCTACTTCCTCAAAGCCGAGGTCTTTTCCAATTGTAGTAATTTCATCAATACCTTTGTTGACAGGATTAATGAAACCGCAAAAATCATTTGCGCATTCAGGCAAAAGATTCTGCCAGACAGCTCTCATGCAGCTGTTCGTCATTTCTTCCCACGATTTGTGTATGTTCTCAACTGCTTCTTTAATATCATAATATTAAAGAAGTTTAATATTAATAATAAAAGAATAAAAGAATATGAGTTACCAGAGCAAATTTCAATTTCAGAATGGTATGGGGTGCTGCTGTCGAGCATTTTGGAGTCGATTCCCATTCATTTAAGTTAGAAGACCCTGGTGAGTGCGTATCACGTATTTGCCGCTTTAGGCGCCGTTGTGAGTTGCCAAGCACCGCAAGAAAAAAAACAGCGCACTAATCAAATTTGATAACGCATATATTAAGGGGATAGTATCAAAAAAATTTTGCGCACTAATTAAAACCGCATTGTTCAAAACCGCATTAATCAAGGGTTTCCTGTACATAGTGAAGTGCAAGCATATGGCATCGAAATGAAAATAAGAAACAATTTAATATTAAATGTAATATTTATTAGAAATTTCAAACAAATCTTTCAAACCAGCGTTTTTGCTAGCTAAAAAACGTATCCCGCCAGTGCTATCACCAGTTTCGCTAAAATGTTGATAAAGGAGTTTTGCCTTTTCACGAATGATGAGTGAACTTAACGGAATTTTATTTTGAGTTCGGTCTTCTATCCACAGATTTAAAGCTTTTTCCATTTTTTCTAATTTAACATCACGAGTTACAGAGCAAATTTTTGAAGAAATTAGCGCGTTTTCACGGACACTACGGTGGATTTTTCTTCCGATTTCTTGATTGATCGTACCGTTGACTCATCGATTTTATAATAGATTTTCTCAATAACAGAAAGTGAGGAGACACTTTCACCATCAGAAATTTTATCTAATAACTGAATTTTATTCGCTAGTCATCACCTTCTTTGATCTTTTCACATTTCCCTTGTTATTCGTAGCCATATTTTTGTACGGGTTAGAAAGAACTTGTCCACAATAAAGTCACTTTCTTCCATTAACACACTAGAAAAAGTCTGTTTTACACTGCAAAACGGTTGATTTATCACTTTTGTAAGCATATCAATTTATAGATTGATAAATTTATGAGCATATAAATTAAAAGCAAACGACGAAACCTTCCGTGACAAGCACATAACACATACTGAACAAGGATTAGCGAGAAACATCCACGCTCGCGATTTTGTCACCCCTCTCCCCCCACCCACTGAGTGCTGTTTTGATCGGGAAAGATAATTTTAGCCACGCCCATGTTTTTTTATGGCGGAAAATGTTCACAGCACTTTAAAATTCACATTTTTTTAGGTTTCATTTTATAGTAAATCAGCGACCGCGAATACAGGAAACCGCGAATACAGGGGGTTTATTGTATTACATTGTTAAAATACCAAATTTATTGTATTAAATGCTTTGCATTTCATCAAAGGTTACATTAAGACATTATCGGAAGCGTTGAGTAATAGGAAATGAATAATAAATGTCATAGCCAGTTCTGCTGGACATGTCATTATAATACATGAAAGGTCATATGGTCAAGAAAGTACAAAAACTGTGTGAGGCCAGCAAAAACATGCTGTTCTTATCCAATGAAGTTGCTAAGGGGTGGAAGTGTGTGTGAGTGAGAGAGAGAGAGAGAGAGAGAGAGAGAGAGAGAGAGAGAGAGAGAGAGAGAGAGAGAGGGAGGGAGGGAGGGAGGGAGGGAGGGAGGGTTATTTATTTGGTTTTTAGGAGCATTAGCAACTAAGGCCATATTGCTCCGGGATATGCGGTGGTCAGCTCCGGGATCATGCGGTGGTCATTTCCCTGACCTTTCCGCATCCTCCGTATTTGGTGGTGACGGGCTCGAACCCCGGTCTAATCAAGAAGCGTGTTCTACGCACTGCCGCTCCTTCCCACCTGGCTACGGAGGCGCCAAAGGGAGGGAGGGAGGGAGGGACCGAGAGAGAGAGAGGGAGAGAGAGAGAGAGAGGGAGAGAGAGAGAGCCGGAGAGAGAGGAGCTCGAGAGAGAGAGACTGAAGGTTTGTTTAATCAAAAACTAGCACTGTAGTCTTATTATAATTCAAAATAGGAATCATAAATAGCATATTATCTGGTACAATAAAAGTGAAATTCACAAGTAATTTTTACAAAGGGATGTTAAAATAAATACACTGCACTAAACAAAGTTAAAAGGCTATTAAAATTAACCTTGAAACTGAAACCTACAAAAAAAACTGACTTTGAAATTAAAAATTTATATTCATATACAATCAATAACAGCATAAATAATGATAAGGTGAAAAGGCAGAATTAAAAATAAAGGTGGCAAAATAAAATAATCAATACGATTTAGACATAGATGTAGGGCAAAATTCAGAGACTAAAGGATGTCTTAACACTGGGTTGCTTTGGACTTTTGCTGAATACCAGGATGCTCTGATTATAATAACTAGAGGTTGGCTCACCTTTTTTTTGTTTCTTCTTCAAATATACCTGGACAGATTCCATGAGCTCCTTGTACTTTGTTCATTCTTAATTGTAATAATTTTGATTTTAATATCTTTTCCACTTTTTGTAAAATTATTAAACTCTTGGTTATTATTAGCTAGGCCACTGGTACCTCAAGTTTAAAGACTTTCTTACATTTAAATATGGATACAAAATATTCAGCTTATCAACAACTAGCTGAGGATCATTGATACTTTTACCACAGATAAAGTAACAAATTTCTAAATCGCTTAATCATGTCTAACTCGAATAACTTTCAGGAGTTAGACAAGATTAAGGATTCAGGATCCACAAACAATTTCAACTTCTTGAATTTAGCCATAATTATGAGAGCGTCCTTGGACTCAGGGGAGGTTCCCACGGACTGGAGATGTGCAAATGTATCCCCAATTCACAAAGGGGGATCGAAGGGTGACGCGAGTAATTACAGACCAGTTAGTTTAACTTCTGTTCCGGGTAAAATAATGGAGTCCACTGGTTAAAGATGCATTGCAGGATCATCTAGACAAGACTGCAGCAATAATTCAGACACAGTATGGGTTTGTTAAGGGAAAGTCTTGTCTGACAAATTTGATAGGATATTATGATGTGGTTACAAAGGAACTGGATGCAAAAAATAATTTTGATATCATATATTTGGATTTCAGGAAAGCTTTTGACACTGTTGTGCATGGAAGACTATTGTACAAATTGGAGCAGAATGGTATTAAGGGTAAGTTCGCTACAATGGATAAAAGGAGGATGGTTAAGTGGAAGAAGACAGAGGGTGGTAATCAATGGGTGCTGCTCTTCTTGGACGTCCACTGTTGTTTTGTATATTTATCAATGATATTGATGAAGGTATATCAGGCTTAATGTCGAAGTTTGCAGATGATACAAAGGTTGGCAGGGTTGTTAATGACATTAATGGCAGTGTGCTACTGCAACAGGATCTGGATAATTTGGGCAGATGGGCTAAGAAGTGGCAACTGAAGTTTAACCTTGACAAATGCAAAGTACTGCATATGGGTAGAAGTAACCCCAGAGAAACGTACCAACTGTGTGGTACTACACTTAAGGTGGTAGAAAATGAAAAAGACCTGGGAGTAATTGTGTAGTCAGATATGAAGTTTTCTGAGCAATGATTATATGCTTATATAAGGTCAGGCCACACCTATAGAGCTGCTGGTAGAAGTACAGAGAAGGGCAATGAGATTGGTGAGGGGAACAAAGGGCTGCTCTTATGAAGAAAGGCTTCCAAGTTCTGCAAACTGCAGCTCCTGGAGACCACACCTGCGAGGTGATCTGATTGAGGTGTATAAGGCTTTGAATGGATTGAGCAGGCTCAATGCTGATGGAATTCTTCCTCTTGCTCAGATTACAAACCTGATAGGGTATAGATTCAAACTAAGGAAAGGCAGTTGTGGATTTTGCGGAAATTTTGTGCGGTAGTTATGTGGAAATTTGCCTTTAGCCAGCAGGTAGTTGAATGCTGGAACAAACTTCCATCTGTTGTTGCGGAAATTGGTAGCTTAAATAAATTCAAGGCAGAACTAGACAAACATTTGGAACGAATGGATCAGTGAAATGGGAATTTTTTTTTTTTTTGGCTGATTCTGTATAAGTTTGCTTTCTTGCATCATATGCCTCTACTAATACTATCAAGTTTTGTCTGCAGTTTTCATTAGTGACACTATTTTAGTAATCCTAAAATTGAATATTTGTATTAAACTCACTGTAATGAAATTTATTATTAATTTCATTACATGCTTTCACTGTAATGAAATCGATTATTATAGTGAAAGCATGACAGATTTGAATCATTTATTATTACAGTATTGCTTTGATAATAAATGATATATTTATACCTTCTTACGTATTTTGAAATAACATGCCAGGTACCTTACCATTATCTCCAAACCTGCGATCTTGTAGTGACATTCGTGATGAATGACTGGAAGAAAGCTGAACTGCAGAATCCTGAAAATAACACATTTAAGTGACTTTTTTTAATCAAGAATAAAAAAGAAATATTTTCAAAGTAACTATTTGTAAATTATGTGATGCTTCAGTTTTTTCCCCCTCTACTTTAGTGGGGGGATTAAAATGCAAAACATAAGTTTGAGGACTTTTCAGACACACATGCTGAAACAGTGTCACTTATCAATTCTAGTATGACCCAAGCATACCCATGATGCACTGACAAACAATCATGAGTTAAACATGGCATGCCTACCAATAGTCATGATACAGAGATAGCTTTTAATGTTTACACATATTTGGAGGAAAAGGAAACCTTGATGGGCAGAATTGTTTAAATAGCCCATGCTGCTACAGGTGTATCACATTTGATAATTACTTGTGTCATGAACAACAACAATCTTGCTATCGCTAGACCAACATTCATTATGCCGGGAAAAAAACACCAGTGTGAAGCTGTTCTCAATGGTATCAACAGTTCTGATTTGTCTGTAATACAATTTGCAATAATTGCAATGATACTCAAGATGACCAATATCTAACAGTAGCAGAAATATTAAATCAGTTAAAGAACAAAATTCAGTTCAGTGGTATTGCAACTTCACTTCATCATATTTTAACCAATGAGCTGAATCTTCAATACAGAAAAACTGATAATTGAAAGATCAGAAAGATCTGCTTTTTGTCATCACTATATATAACCCCAGGGGCTCACATCTGATGAGTATAGGCTTGGCACACCCAGGGTCCTGAGATGGATATTATCATTCTTCTTCTTTTTTTTTTTTTGTGATTGGCTGGTGCAGCATAAGCCTCAGGCTTCCTTGCACCATATGGCTGCTAATAATAATAATAATATTTTTAAAAAATATGCAGTATTAAAGACCAGTGAAAAAATTAATGGTATACTTTGATGAAAACTGGTTCAAAGAAAGGCAGTAAAGACTAAATTGTACCTGTTAAATGTTTGTATTAAAAATAAGAGGACAGATTAATTCTTTTCGGGAAGGTGACTAATTCATTGAGAATGGTTTTGTCTCCAGTGATGTTCTAAATTTTCAAAAGGGTCTTGTAAGTTCGAAATGGATAATAAAAGTTGTATTTCTGTCTTACTGATATTGTGGACATTCAGCACCAACTTTCATGTTAGACTTTGAGCCATCAGTGTAAATCTGCAGGAAATCAGCATAATTCTGGAGATGCACTACATTAGTTATTCACTATTGAATAATTAACATTTCTTTTCCCATTAGCTAAAGTGATTACCACAGATCAGCTAGCAAGCAGGTACCTATGATGGGCCAATATTTTCAGTTTATTTTTGGATTTTTTTTCAAACAGTCTAAAGCTTACTGGTCTATGTTTTTTATGCTTGTGTCTACAAAAGGTTTCCCACTGTAACTTGAACAGGCATTTACAAATTAGATAGAGAGTAAAAACTTTGTATTTTGGTAGCTCGGTTAAGTAGCAACATATTCCTCCTGGGATATAAATAGGGGTTTATGAGCCTATGTATATAGACTGTGAAATGGTGATGTTTTAAAGGCATCCAGAGCAAGTCTAAGGGCATTATCCTGGATAGTTTTAAGTAATTTCAGTACTTTCTTCTTCATAGAATTATAAATAGGTGCTCCATGGTCCAGATGGGATCTGATTAAGACTCTATATAGATGGACTAGAGTGGCTCTGTCTGTACCTGAAGTCTTGGCTGAAATTACTAAGTATGTTCAGGTTTTTAAGACAGCTTATACAGACATAATCGATGTACTCTAGAAATTTAAGTTTATTATCAAGAATTAGTCCCAGAAAACAGATACTATTGGTAAGTAGGATGGTGTGATTGAGAAGGTGAAGTTCAGGTTGTAAGGATCATTTGCTGCAGAAATAATTAATTTAGTGATTAATTAAAAATAATTTAGAAATTTTAAAAATTTGCTTATAGACAATTACTCGTAGAAATAAATTTAGGAAAAAAACATAATAGAGAAACAAGCAAGCACACGTATAATACATTTGCACATAACAATTATATAACACATTAGTGTTTTGTGCTCCTATTATACACAGGTGGACTAGTCTTCCTGGATGATGTTAATACAAAATGCTACCTGAAACTCCTTATTATACTCTTAACATACTTATTAGGGCATATAGAACATGTATAATAAGACCACAAAACAATAATGTATTATATAATTGTTATGTGCAATTGTGTTATATTAAATTTACCAAATTAAAATATTAAAATATATACAGGGTCAACAAGAAATGGCACAACAGTTTTGAATGCCTATTATTTTTTAATGTATTGAACTGGTAAGATTGGTGTCATTAAATATGTAAGATGTGGGAGTTTATTATTAGCAAAAATATTCAATACATAATCCCTATGCATCCAAGACCATTCACAGATGTCAACTGAAGTTTACCATAAAAGCAGCCAGTGTCTCTTCAGATGCCCTTCACAGCAGCTGTGATTCTTTCAATTCTTCAATGATATACAGCTTATTGCTGTAGCCATTATCCTTCAGCATAGCTGTCAACTTCTGACTTGTGAAAAGCTGGGGATTAAGTATTTCTAAGGAGGAAAACAGGAGGCTTTCTGGCCAAAATAGGCTTAAAAAAAAAGTAAACCAGGAATTTGGGGGGGGGGGGAAACAGGGTTTTTTGTCCACACTACCCTAGAAATTAAATTCACCGACGAAATACACATTTTATCCACACATTTAAAAGCATACCATACTGATAAACAATCCACAAGGATTGTTTACCAGTATGGTATGCTTCTAAATATTAGTTCCCTTAATATTTTTCTGTGTGTGGATTTCTGTTTGGATTGTCTTTTAAACAACAGATTATGATTGCTTCAAGAAAGATACTGTAGCAGACTTTGCACCTCTTCAAAAATGTTGAGTGAAAGTTTTGTTTATATCAGTGGCATTGCTGTTCAGACTTGGCTGCCAAGAACATTTCCAGAGCTTCACCAGAAACAGATTTTAATTCTGTTTGTTTGTGGTTCCCCTCCCCACCCAGTTTAAATTTCTTCTGCCACTGATATGGAGAATTAGTAAAATTCCAAGAATTACTTGGGATAATCTGTTATATTTCATGCTTCCTTGCACACTTGTTGGTTCCCCAATCAAGGTTTAGTTTGATTTGGAGTTTACTGATGCATCAGAAATATAGGCTATAATGTGCCAACAACAGTAAATGAATAAAAGCAATTCTAAAAAGTAAAAGATAAAATATTACAGTGACCCATAAAAATTGGTCACTGTGTCAAGAAAAGGATTTTGTAGGCTGTATGAGAATAAAAAAAAATTGTCAAAAAAGTTTATGTAAAAAGAGTATATTTTAAATAGATCTAAACAAATTAATAGAGGCAACTTGTGAAGCCATTCACAATGAGACAAAATTAAACAAATGCATTAGAATTAACTTTGGTTAACTTATGTATAGACATGGTGCACTTGCACTAGCTTATATGTCTATAAGTTTTTCCTTAGTCTGAGACTTTTAGCCCTGAATTTTATTAAGTCTTCAATTTTAAGTAGTTAAAAAGAGCCAACACACATGGTCATTTTAAGATAATATCAGACTGAGTGTAAAGGGCTCAATCAGATGACTAAAAGTGCTAAAATATATACAATGTTCATGTCTAAAACATGGACATTCAGCTGAAATATGGCTAATTGTTAAAAAGGTGTTGCAATCCTCACATATAGGAGGGTCATCCGCCCTCAGCAGGAAAGAATGCATGAGATTACTACATCCTATGCAGAGGTGAGCAAGAATAACTTCCTTTCTACATTCCTGTGCAGACTAGACTGCCATGTTTGAATTACAGACTTAATTTGACACACCTTGTTTGTCAACTGTCGGTGTCATGATTGTTTGACACTGGGAGTGTAATATACACACACTGGCCAAAAAAAATACGAAACTTTATTCAATATCAAATTGGGCTGCATTTGTTTCAAATAATAGCAAGTGTGCAGCATGGCATGGATTATACACGGTATTTTAATGTCTTTTGGTCTAACTGTGACCATTCTTCCAGCAAAATATCACTAGCTGCAACTAAGTTTAAGGAAGAGGATTTCATTGCCAAATAGCTCTCTCTAGCATATCCCACAGATTCTTAATAGGATCGAGATTGGGTGAATGTGGGGCCAGGGAAGATGTGAAAATCTGTATCATGTTCTCTGAACCATTCTTGTATGATTGTATGATTCTGGTATAATGTTGCATTGTCATCCATAAAGTGGCCATTACCTTCAGGATAAAAGTGTAACACTGCAGGGTGCAATAGATCTGATACAAAATTCAGGTGCTCCTTGGATGACATTCAACCTTCCACCAGTATCAACAACAAACATTCCTCATACGATACTATCTCCAGATACTTGGGTTGTCTTAACAAAGCAAGCAGGGTTCACTGCTTCATGAGGCTCTAACCACACTCTTTGCCTACCATCAGTGCAAAACAAAGTGTATTGTGATTTTTCTGACCACTAATTCCTTCTATTCTTCTGTCCAGTCATGTGGTGTTCTTGACATCACTGCAAGTGGATTTTTGTTTTTCTCTGAAAAAAATTGCTTTCAAATAGGCAGGGGACTGCCAGTACCCAATCACTTCAATTCCCTTCACATGGTATATAAATAAGGCAAATTCTAGGCTTGATTGACTTCAGATGTTATTTGTTGCACACTGAATGTCCGTTTTTTCCATACAGTTCTCCTTAGAGTATGATAGCTTTGCTCTTGAAGTACTGCTTTCCTGCCACATTTATGCCTTTGAGATGTGAAAGAACCATAAAAACCATAAAAAACCTTTGAGATGGTTGCTGGTGAGAAACCAGTTATGTCTTTTGTTATTGAATTGTGGCTCCTGCTAAACATGCACCCATGATAAGACCTTTTTTGAAGTCTGATAGATCACACATTTTCCCCAGTCTTGCTTCAGATTACTGCAGTCAAACAGTCCATGCAGTCTTTATACTCAAAGAGACAACATGTCATCACTCCACATCAGACAGTGTTCTTTGTATCTATTTGCATTTCTTGTCTGTGATTATCTTAATACAAAGGTTTGTATTTTTTGGCCTGTGTGCGTGTGTGCGTATGTGTTTACTTACCTGTAGTCTGTATGGGAGACCAGCAGGCTGTGATTCCTCGGGGATTGTGCTGATCTGGCTGTAGTATAGGCCAGATCATTACCCCTGATTGCAATGTGGCTTGGGATCCAGCAGAAGTGAATATCAAATGTAGATTCATTAAGAGAATATAATTTCTGCTGAACCCTGGACAGGACTAGATGAGAATTATATCTCATCATCGATAAAACTTTTAATGCATGCAAAGAATCTATGTAAACTATACACTTTTGATAATTAGTTTTAATGTGGTCCAAGGCTTGCTCTATAGCATACAACTCTGCAGTTTATATACTTCAAACCTGAGGAATCTTCTCAGATACCATACTATCTGGTAAGACTGCAGTGACTCCCACAGATGATTCTGATTTTGAGCCATCAGTGAAGACAGGTAGGAAATCAGAGTAAGCAGGTCAATGGTCAGCAGAGTTGCAGGTATACAAATGAAGTGCTGGCCTTTCTCTGTTATTAATGGAGAAGTTGCATGGTGGAAAGTGGGCATACCAAGGTGGCTCGAAAAACGATGTCCATGTAGAATGGTCTGGCAGGGATTTCAGTTTTAAAGTATATTTTAGTGACAACTGCTTTCATCAAAGTGATAGAGGCGGTTCAGTTGCTTTGATGTATAAACTCTGAACAGGAGATGTTCTAAATGCTCCGGTAACAATGCAGATGGCATGATGGTGAACTGGGTCCAGCCATCGGAGTATGCTATCTTTAGCAGATATGTACACTTGGGACTCATAATATAATTTAGATCTGACAATGCACGATAGAGGCAGAGTATAATGCAGCAGTCTGCTCCCCAATTATTGAATAATATGCCACACACAAGGTTCAGTTCCCTTGCGCACTTTTTCTGCAGTCGGCAGATGTTTTGTTTTGTTATTTGGTTTTTAGGAGCATTGGCAACTAAGGCCATATTGCTCCGGGGATATACAGTGGTCATTCCCTGATCTTTCTGCATCCTCTGTATTTGTTGGTCACGGGCTCCAACACCGGTCTAATCAATAAGCGTGTGCTATGCACTGCTGCTCCTGCCCACCTGGCTATGGAAGTGCCTTGACGGATGTGTGGTAGGAATGTCAACATACTATCAAATACAAGCTCCAAGAATTTTGTCTTAGGTACTACTGGAATGATGGTTTGTCTGAGCCTGAGGCCTGGTTCGAGGCGAAGGTTCTATTCATGACAAAAATGTATGCAGATGGTCTTCTGAGATGAGAACCTAAAACCATTAGTCATTGCCCAGGAGGTGAAATGATTGATGGCTTGTTGCAATTGCCTTTTGATGACCCCATATTACATGACTAAGAGAAGATACTGAATCATTAAAAAAAAAAAAAAAAAAAAACAGGGCATTTTCACTGCTGGAGGAAGTTGCTCAGAATAAAAGAATTAACTTTGATAGCATAAAGAATCTTGGAAAAATGGTTGAGAGAGAACAGATCCTACATGAGCTTGGAATGAGCTGTTTAACAAAAAAGCCATGTTGTACACTTTATCCATATCAAAGAAAATCAATACCAGGTTCTTGCATTTTCTCATCTTGAATAGACAATTCCAGTCTTATTAAATGGTTGAGTGTTGACTTGTTCCTTCAGAAGCCACACTGCATTCTGGAAATAAGATCATTTGCTTTTAAATACCACAAAGTGAAAATTGGCCATCTTTTCTAGGATCTTGCACAAACAACTGGTAAGAGCAATTGGGTGGGTAATTGTTCAGAATTTTTGGATCCTTTCCTGGATTACTTTTGACGTAGTAGCTGATCCATAGATTCATATGAAAGATGTGTAATCATCTCATAACGGATATCATCTGGCCCAGCAGCACTTGTCTGTGATAAAGATAGCGCTGCTTTGATTTCTCATTCTGTGAAAGGCTGGTTGTGGTCCTACCAGTTATTTGAATACAACTTCAAACATTGTGTTTTGGCTTTTATTTGAGCGTCAGAAATTCAGGAATATAAGATGGCAGACACTTCAGCAAATATCTCCCCAGGAGTGTTCGCTATTGCAGCTGGATCTGCAATTGCACACCCTTTATGCTCTTAGGATCGTTGAAGGGTGCAATGTATAACTGTCCTTCATTTTCTGGACTTGATCCCAGACAGGCTTAGGTGTCACCACCTGATTAATGGAAGATGTGAATCAGATCCAAGATTCCTTCCAACTGTGATGTCTAACGTAATGTGCTTTGGTGTGTGCACTTTTGAAGGATACTGGATTATTTGTGGTGGGATAATGATGAAATATCCCCCACAACATTCTGAGCCTTTCTTGCTGATGTGCATTTTATATTCCACCATGGTTTTGGGAATGGTGGAAACCAAGTCAATATCTCTGGATGGCAATTGCCACTGCTTGGACAATATGTCTGTGATGTAGTTAACTGCATCATTAATTGGCTCCTGGCCAACTAGTGGTATTACATATTGCTAGATGTTTGAAGGTATTCCATTCATTCAGCATGGTTGATCTACCACCACCATGGTATCCTTGATGTGCTGGAACATACATTTAAAAGTACAGGTCATTGTTTATGAGTATACGCTCGATAGTCTGACCTCCACTGATGTCAGCACCATCTCACAGAGTACTATGTCCATTGAAATTCCCTAGTAATAGAAAAGGGAACAATTGTTAATAAGATCATCAAGATGTGGGGGATGTTGTTCAAGTGGCAAATAGATGGAGCAAACATTTAAGAAAAACCCTACTGTTAGGCAAGCTGCTACTGCTTCTAAGTTAGTGGTGTAGCTTGAAAGGGGTATGGTTACCCACAAGAATGGCAACTCCTCCATGGGCAGGCCCATTTTCCATTCTATTTGCCACTTGAACAACATCCCCCAGATCTTGATGATCTTATTAACAATTGTTGTTCCCTTTTCTATTACTAGGGAATTTCAATGGACATAGTACTCTGTGAGATGGTGCTGACATCAGTGGAGGAGGTCGGACTATCGAGCGTATGCTCATAAACAATGACCTGTACTTTTAAATGTATGTTCCAGCACCATCTTCCGCATGCCTATTGTTAGGCAAGCTGGTACTGCTTCTAAGTTAGTGGTGTAGCTTGAAAGGGGTATGGTTACCCACAAGAATGGCAACTCCTCCATGGGCAGGCCCATTTGCAGCTTTGTCTTTGCAAATAATTCTATAGTTATGCAAGTAAGGGTCCTCATTTGCCTTTAAATACATCTCCTGTAAGCAAAAGCAAGTAGATTCATGTTTATGCAAGCGGGCTTGATGTCATCACTATTTTGATGGAATCCACAGCAATTACACTATAAGAATTTGAATGAGCATTATTTAAATTGCTGGATCTGTTGTATGTTTGAAGGGCTGAGGGGTTTGTTTTCTCAGTCCTGGGTTTATCCTTTTTTCGAAAGAAAGGATGCTGGTCTGTGCCCATTTCTTCCTCTTCTGCAAAGAGTTCAAGGACTGAGTCATCTGGTATCACCTTGACTTCGACATCCATTTCTTCTTTTGTTGTGGGTGACTTTTTTTTTTTCTTTCCCACTTTGTTTTGGTAGTCATGGAGCACTAGGAAATACTGATATTGGAGTGGCAACTGACTGCGCTTTTTAGATAGGATTTTGAGAGCTCGATAAATAGTGTGCGATGGGAGTGAATAACTCTTTTGGTGGAATAGTCATATTAGCTTGTCTCCCAATGGAATGCATCCCTGCAACTTTCTCAGCATATGCAGGCTTCTTGCTGTTTATTGGCTTCACTGCTTTCCTTGTCTCCTGATAGTTATATGTTCAGCTCTGCTTTGAGTATCTGTATCTCTTTTTTGTTTTTCCTCCTTCAGCCACTGGCATGCTCTCGAGTATACAGGTTGTTTTCCTTGGCAGTTGATGTATGCAGGTTTTGTATGCCGAACATCCCATGGTTTCGTGGTCCTTTGTACCACATCAAGTGCATTCAAGGGCATATTTTTGACACAAGCATCTTAAGAGACTTGGTACGTGTGGCCTTATACGGCAATGCAGGTATCCAGCTGCGATGGAATTAGAACATGATAGCAAGTTGAAAGTAAGGATGATGTTTCTAGTGGGTACTAGATTTCCATCCCTACACATGAATATTCTCTTTACAGCTGTCACTCCTTGTAACTTAAGTTCAGAACAGATTTCTTGCAGGATCCCCCGTTCCGAGTTTCCAGAGGTCACAGCATATGACAAACATGCCAGATTTCTATGGTGATAGTCTGGAACCTAGGCTGTGGGCAATTTTGATCTCAGTGATGCTAATTTGGAGGGCCTTTGCATCGACATTCACACATGAGGAGTTATTCAGCGAGGGGAATGCCAGAGGTGTATTCAACTCTAGCAGTAAGCTACAGAATCTTGAAATAACTGGGAGTAAAGTGGAGGAGAAACTGTTGAAGATAAACACAAGAAAGGCACCTGGTGTGGATGGGATCTATCCAGTTATATTAAAGGAGGCAGCAAAGGAAGTAAGCAAACCCTTAGCCATAATTATGAGAGCTTCCTTGGACTCAGGGGAGGTACCCATAGACTGGAAATGTGCAAATGTGACCCCAATTCACAAAGGAGGATCAAAGGCTGACATAAGTAATTATAGACCTGTGAGCTTAACTTGTGTTCCAGGAAAATTAATGGAGGCACTGGTTAAAGAAGCACTGCAGGATCATTTAGACAAGACTTCAGTTATAGCTCAGACACAGCATGGTTTTGTTAAGGGGAAGTCTTGCCTGACCAACTTGATTGGATACTATGATGCAGTCACAAAAGAACTGGATGCAGGGAATAACTTTGATATTATATACTTGGATCTTAGAAAGGCTTTTGATACTGTTGCACATGGAAGACTGCTACACAAATTGGAGCAGTGTGACATTGGAGGCAAATTGCTGCTATGGATAAAGGGGTGGTTGAGGGGGAGAAGACAGAGAGTGGTAATCAATGGACACTGCTCATCGTGGACTGATGTTATTAGTGGAGTCCCTCAGGGCTCAGTGTTGGGTCCATTATTGTTTTCTGTATTTATAAATGACATTGATGATGGTATATTGGGATTAATGTCCAAGTTTGCAGACGATACAAAGGTTGGCAGGGTTGTCAAGGACACTACTGACACTATGCTGCTGCAACAGGATCTGGAAAGGTTGAGCAGATGGGCTGAGAGGTGGCAAATGAAGTTTAACATTGATAAATGTAAAGTACTACACATGGGAAACAGCAACCCCAGAGCAACGTATCAACTCTGTGGTACAACACTGACAGTGGTAGAGAATGAAAGGGACTTGGGGGTGGTTGTGCAGGCAGATATGAAGTTCTCTGAGCAGTGCAGACGGGCTGCAAGAGTAGC
Organism: Mastigoproctus giganteus; assembly: GCF_048544385.1. NCBI lineage: Eukaryota > Metazoa > Arthropoda > Arachnida > Uropygi > Thelyphonidae > Mastigoproctus > Mastigoproctus giganteus. The sequence continues at coordinate 17,799,036 of NC_143575.1, forward strand.
TCATGGAGTATTGTCAATGATATACAGGAATTTTTCCAGCAGGGATAAGGAGGTGATTATTCCATTGAATAAGGCGATGGTCAGGCCACACCTAGAGTACTGTATACAGGTCTGGAGGCCTCATTTCAAGAAGGATGTAGAGCTGCTGGAACGAGTACAGAGAAGGGCAACAAGATTAGTGAATGGAACAAAGGGGTGCTCTTACGAAGAAAGGCTTAAGTTTTGCAAATTACAGTGTCTGGAGACTAGGCACCAGCGAGGTGATCTGATAGAGGTGTATAAAGCCTTGAATGGTTTAAGCATGCTCAATGCTGATGGGATTCTTCCTCTTGAGGAAAGACAGATGTAGGATAGACGTGCGGAAATTTGCCTTTAGCCAGCGGGTGGTTGGTTGGTGGAACAGACTTCCATCCCTTGTGGTGGAGGTTGATAGCCTAAATAAGTTTAAGGCTCAGCTGGACAGGTATTTTGAACGAACAGAGGGGTGAAGTGGAAGTGGTTTTTTTTTTTTTTTTTTTTTTTGGCTGATGCTGCATAAGCTTGCTTTCTTGCATCAAATGCCTCTACTAATGCTAATGCTAATCATTGGAAGGTCCCCTCTTCATATACAGTTGCCCCTTCAAGGGTTCCCGACCATGGATCACTACACATGAATTCATTCTTCTGGTAGGTTCTCACATTGAAACTTATCTACAAAATAACAGTTTCTTTACCTTCAGATGAAACTTTTTCATCTCTGCAAAATTGATTCCTCTCCATTTGGTTCAAAAAAAAAAACTTGCTCTCTGACTGGCATTATTGGACGACAAATTGGTTCTCCAAATACAACTACAGTGCATTCCCGGTAATCCGAACGTCCACCTAATCCGAACACGTTTCGGTCAGCGGAGAGGAAATTTTTTAGTTTGCAAAATATATGTTAAATACGTTAAATTTAAATGGTATTAATGGTACAAAGACATTTAGAATTCCACAAAAAAATTGTATTTTATTGTAGTACTGTACTAAATTAATAAATCAGTGTTTGACATGGCCTATTAAAACTACAGATCAATACTTATACACCAAAACAGGAACAAAAGCCATTTTTCAGAAGTAACAAACTCTGTTAATTTCTTTTGACGTAACGATGAAAATCGATTAGAAGATGCTATGTTTTGCCACCGGTTACACTCTCCCACAACTCAGCAACCCAATATACAACATCTTTTAAGTTCACTTGTTTCATTTTCTCATGTAAAGCAAGTGAATTGGTGTTATCTTCTATCAAGGACCTAAGATATTTCTTTCTGTATGCAAGCTTGATAGACTGTAACACCCCCGGTCCATGGGCTGTAATAACGGTGTTACATTAGGCGGTAAGAAAGCTGCCTTTATATCCCCTGATGTAAACTCAGAAACGTCTGGGTGGGATGGGGCATTGTCTATGAGGAGAATGGCGCGAGGTGGCAAATCATTTTCATTGCTGAAACGTTTCACTGCTGAGACAAATTGATTATGAAACTACTCAATGAAAAGCTGTCCATTCATCCAAGCTTTTTTTTGACTTTTGTAATGAACTGATTGTTAATGTTCATATTTTTAAAAGCGCTCTCGGCTTCGCTGATTTAATGATCATCATCAAAGGTAGCTTGTGATTTCCTGAAGCATTACTTCAAGCTATCAACGTCACTCACTCCTTATTCATTTTAAAATCTGGGGTACGTTATTCGGCTAATCCGAACAGGGCTCGGTCCCAATTAGTTCGGACTAGCGGGAGTCCAGTGTATACTTAAGTTAAAGTTAAATGATATTTAAATGAATGTTTCCAATAACCCAGCTGGGCAAGTTGCTCTCTACAAATTCTGTTTGGAGCCAGTAGACTTTTGAATGCCATAAGGAAACACATTTTGGCCTTGGGAAATTATGATAATAAATCAGCTGGTTGCCAAAAGTCTGCAATTTAACAAATTTATTCGCAGTCATTTTAGCTATGAGCATATTAAATATTTTAAGTTGTAACATTTCATTGGATCACATCAGTATACAAATTACCTCAGCTGTACAATGTGTAAACTCATACTAACTTTTACTTTTTTAATGTATGTATAAAACAGCTTAAGTTAAGTTTTACCACATCAACTTATTTTGACATTCGTGATATATTTTCTCTGTAAAGCCATTCCCCGAATAACGTAAGGGTTGCGTTCCGCGGAACTCTACGTAAGTCGGAATTTCCCCCATTGTTGTGCAGCACTCACAACTGCTGAATTGATTGAATCAAAAAAGAAATGTTTGACGAACATGTGAATAGAATTATGTATTGTATTTATTCAATTTTTCTGATCTCATGCGCAGGAAAAATTACAAAAGCATGCAATTTTAAAATTTAAAAAAAAAGAGGAGGTAGAGGAGACAATAATTTTCATCTTCATTTCTAAATCAATTTTGTTTCATTTCCTGGCACTGCCAGCACTTGCACTTTCAGTTGGTCCCTTTCCCTTCACCATTGTAATACGTAAATAGGAATGAAGAGAAGTTTCTGAAAATTTGTTTTTTATATGATTGAAGATTTCAGTGAAGGGGAACACATAAATTGGGTTCCCTTAAATTTTATTATAAATTTAATATGGAGATGCATATAAATTATCAGACGACACAGAAGCCTGTGGCAGATATAAGCTAGTCTGTAATCAAGTCACAAAGGAGGTTAGGTAGGCAAAGGAAGATTACGAGAAATCTTTGGCAAAGGATGCTAAGAAAAACAGCAAGGATTTCTTTACTTATATAAACTCTAAAAGGAAGGGGGTGAATCTGATTGGTCCACTTATTATCGATGGTTCGACTGTTGATGATCCTGTTCGGATAGCAAACAAACTGAATGAGTATTTTGCATCTACATTCACACATGAGGAGTTATTAAGGTTTGAAAATGCCAGAAGGTTATCAAATTCTAGCAGGGTGCTTAATGATTTTATAATAACTGAGAGCAAAGTGGAGGAGAAATTGTTGAAGTTAAACATAAGAAAGGCACTTGGGGTGGATGGGATCTATCCAGTTATATTAAAGGAGGCGGCAAAGCAACTAAGCAAACCCTTAGCCATAATTATGAGAGCATCCTTGGACTCAGGGGAGGTCCCCACGGACTGGAGATGTGCAAATGTATCCCCAATTCACAAAGGGGGATCGAAGGGTGACACGAGTAATTACAGACCAGTTAGTTTAACTTCTGTTCTGGGTAAAATAATGAAGTCACTGGTTAAAGATGCATTGCAGCATCATCTAGACAAGACTGCAGCAATAATTCAGAAACAGCATGGTTTTGTTAAGGGAAAGTCTTGTCTGACAAATTTTATTGGTTATTATGATGTGGTTACAAAAGGAACTGGATGCAAAAAATAATTTTGATATCATATACTTGAATTTCAGGAAAGCTTTTGACACTGTTGCGCATAGAAGACTACTGTACAAATTGGAGCAGAATAGTATTAAGGGTAAGTTACTACAATGGATAAAAGAATGGTGAGTGGGAGAAGACAGAGGGTGGTAATCAATGAGGGCTGCTCTTCGTGGACTAATGTTATTAGTGGAATCCCACAGGGTTTGGTGTTGGGTCCACTGTTGTTTTGTATATTTATCAATGATATTGATGAAGGTTGTTGTTGTTTGTTGTTATTTGGTTTTTAGGAGCATTAGCAACTAAGGCCATATTGCTCCGTGAATATGTGGTGGTCATTCCTGACCTTTCAGCATCCTCCGGATTTGGTGGTGATGGGCTCGAACCCCGGTCTAATCAAGAAGCGTGTGCTACTCACTGCTGCTCCTTCCCACCTGGCTACGGAGGCACCTATTGATGAAGGTATATCAGGCTTAGTGTCAAAGTTTGCGGATGATACAAAGGTTGGCAGGGTTGTTAATGACAGTAATGGTAGTGTGCTACTGCAACAGGATCTGAAATTTGAGCAGCTGGGCTGAGAAGTGGCAACTGAAGTTTAACCTTGACAAATGCAAAGTACTGCATATGGGTAGAAGTAACCCTAGAGAAACATACCAACTATGTGGTACTACACTTAAGGTGGTAGAAAATGAAAAAGACCTGGGAGTAATTGTGCAGTCAGATATGAAGTTTTCTGAGCAATGCAGACAGGCTTCCAGGGCAGGTCATGTGGTTTTCCCAATGATATATAGGAATTTTGCTAGCAGGGAAAAGGAGGTGATTGTCCCTCTGTATAAGGCAATGGTCAGGATACGCCTTGAGTACTGTGTACAGGTCTGGAGGCCTCATTTTAGGAAGGATGTAGATTTGCTTGAGCGTGTACAGAGAAGAGCAATAAGATTGGTGAGGAGAATGAAGGGATCTTCTTACCAAGAGAGGCTTAAGTTCTGCAAATTGCAGTGGCTGGAGACTAGGCACCTGCAATGTGATCTGATTGAGGTGATTTGAATTTATGCCCCCTTCCACTTGTTCAGATTATGAACCTAAGCGGGCATAAATTCAAATTAAGGAAAGACAGATGTAGAATAGATGTGCGGAAATTTGCCTTTAGATGGAACAAATTTCCATCTTTCGTTGTGGAAGTTGATAGGTTAAATAAATTTAAGGAGGAACTGAACAAACATTTAGAGGAATTTGTTTTGTAAAAAAAAAATTTTTTTTTTTGGCTGATGCTGCATAAGCACATACACAACATGCCGCTACTACTACTACATTTCACCATAATACCATAACGTAAAACCCCACAGAATTCCAGTTATCGAGATTATCGCAAATGCAATAAGATCAAGTTTACTACCCATGTATAATAGATTGGCGCTAACAGAAAAGCCCAATAAACCGGAAAGTGCAAATTGTTTTTATTGTTTTTTTGGTTGTGACCTCCAGAAACGGGCTTTAGAACAATAATCACAAAGGCATTCAAAACTGATTCTTATAATGGGAACATATGATAACGTTATACTTATAATTTCTATTATAAATATGACCTTTTAGAGAGATAAATATCTTAATAATATAGCAAAATTTTCAACTTCCAAGGACTTGGAACGAATTACAAAAAAAAAAAAAAAAAAAAAACATAATATGTTAATGGGTTCACATTACAATATTTTCACAATACCTCCATTTATCCCTACAGTTGCAAATACATTTCCATATTTTTTTCAGTTTGCACCAGCCGGCAAAAACTGACGTAAAGGTGAATATCCATAAGTCGAGTATTAACTAAGTTAGGGTATTCCTGTATTTGTCTCTCGTTGATCTTTTGTAATTGTGATTAACAAAAACGGCAGCCTTTACTAATTTATTGAGGGGAGGGCAGCGTTTTGACTCTTATTTCTAGGCTCTATTGGCAATGCAAGTTAGGAGTTAAGCTTGCAAATAATTTATTTTCTTTGAAAAGAAATCTTTAATTATATTATTATATTAATTTTTATTAAACTTTAGAGTTATTTTATTAATCTCTATTGCTTTCTAAATCGAGAAAGATATTATCTGTGGACTGTAACATACGCATTGCAATGGAAATGAAAACCTGTATAATAAAGGGGGGGGGAGTTATGGTTTTTAAAGTCTAAAACTAAACAATTATGACAAACTGTTCTAAAATGTTTACCATGGCTGTATTCTTTAACAAAAACTGTAATGAAATCAATAAAAAAATTCACAGAATTTTTTAAAACAGTTTAAAGAATTCACAGATTTCATTATAGAGTTGATGATTTCATTTGCCTTTAGCCAGCAACCAACCACCTATGGAATAAACTTCCATTTGTTGTTGCGGAAGTGGATAGTTTAAATAAATTCAAGGAAGAATTATACAAACTATTGGAGGGAATGGATAGGTTAAATGGGAAGGGTTTTTTAGCTAATGCTGCATAAGCTTGCTTTCTTGCATAATTTGCCACTATTGATACTAATTTTTTTTAAAAAAATAGATTTTAACAGTCTTACTTTACCATTTATAACTTTAATCACTATCACTTCACTATTATTTTCTTTTACATAAAAGATGAAGAAAAATGGTGTTCTTTAAAAAAAACAAAAAAAGACAACTCACAGTACCAACTAGTTCAAAAGCAAGACAAAGAAGGGGTAAAATCAAGTCTAAAGCCAAATCTGGAGGGTTGTCAGCTCTGCTTCAGGAATCTCTGCAAGAAATAATCAGATTCAGACCTGGCAAGTACAGTGGCTAAGACTGTCTAAATCCCATACCATCTAGGATATAGATTAGAGATGAACCTAACCTATCATTAAAATGATTCTACAGAAAGTAAAGGACCACATTAGTGCACCATGTGATCTTGATTTCTCTTGTTGGAAAAATATTTCTTCCATGTTTATTCCTTTGCCTTGAAGGGTTGTAACAAAGTTATCTTGAAGGATTTTTGCATTTTGCATTAACTACATCATCTGGTAAAGCTGGTCTGATGATTCCAGCTGATGAAATTGCACTCTATACCATAGATATTACAAGATGGAAAGGTGTCTCTATGACTGTATGTGTGAGGATTCTCACTGCTCCATACATAAATATTCTGATGTAGCCACTAATGTGGAGTTATGCTCTGTTGATGAACAATGCAATGGTGAATTACTATTCGATTTCTTTCCAAACATCATGAGATGAATCACAAAAGGCAAACTGCCTTTCTTTATCATCATCACGCAGGGATTGTTGCATTTTGCATTTTCTAATAAAAAATTTGGTAAAAGAAATTTCTGAAGACATTAGAAGTAAAGGAAAAGATTGAAATTGAAAAAAAAAAATGTTGGATACTATCTGCTTTGTCAAGATAGAAAATGACATGGAAAATATGAAATATGAAAAGCAGCAAGCAGGGTTGATGTTGTTGTTTGGTTTTTAGGAGCATTAGCAACTACTAAGGCCATATTGCTCCAGGGATATGCGGTGGTCATCCCTGACCTTTCCACATCCTCCGTATTCTGTATTTGGTGGGCAAGCAGGGTTGAAATCAGACGTGAATGCTGAAATTTGGAGGGAAAAGAGTGTCACAGTAATTACTTTGCATTATTAATAATTTATCTAAGGACAAGTTGCAAAAGACTGAAGCAAGGCATTAATGCGTCAAGCAAGAAACTGTTACATTGAGTAGTCATGAGGGATCCAAGAGACTTCAATTTTATAAACTAAATAAATGTGCCAGCATTTATGAAAATTTATTAAATTTTTTTTTCCACTAGTCAGTAAGTAATATTATCTAGTAAATGGCACTAAAATATCTTATGAATTTGATGCCAATTTTTGGAAGTTCATAATGTAGCCATCAATAGACATTTCTGCTTTGAAATGTACTACCAGATCAAATACACATCTAAGAAAGATGCCATAATAATAAGGTCTGCAAAAAACAATTTTTTATGCAAAGGTATGCACTTTTTCCCTTTTGGGCACATTGTAAGATGAATAGTTTCTGTTTGAGACCATGTTTTCAGTCTATAACACAGCTGTCAATAGTAGCTTTTTGATGTTTTGCTATTAAATCAAAAAAAAGTGTATTATATTAATAGGTTTTTCAAAAAACAATCCATTATGAGTAGCACTCACTATTTTCCTTTTGCAAGATGGTTTTGAAAAGGCTGTGGTCTGAGTATGAACAGGCAGTGGTACAGTATTAAAAATTTCTATATATTTAATGTCTGCCACTCCAAATGGTAGCCCACCAAGTTTCATGCAATTTCAGTAATGTCTTTTTATAGGGCCTGAAGTCAATAAAGTTTTGTGAATGAGGAAAGATGGACAAAATCAGTCCCTGTGTAGTCATCTGATATTTGGAAAAAAAAAAAGAGACTAACACCAAAGGTAATCCAATAGGAAAGGATGCCACTTCCTATTCCACAGTTAAGAAGTGGGCAGCAGAATTTAAATGAGGGAGGGAGATGCATGATCTGGCAATGAGTGATCAATGAGCGACAATTTGGCACATTGCCAGCATCTTGGGCACCTCTTCCGAACTTGTGTACCAACTAGTTCAAAAACCAACTAGTTGAAATTATATAATAACAGAAGTTCTTGCTATTAAAAAGGTGTTGGTACAATGGGTCCTAAAGCTAGTTAGAACAGATCAAAAATGCACAAGAGTTGTCAAGTCAAGTGAATATTTGCATCATTTTTAAGTAGATATAGCAAATTTGGCATGAATAAAAAAGGTCTATCACTTTCAGCCAGAGACAGCGGGGCAGTCCAAATAGCTGGTATCATAATACAGCTAGTATCATAGTTACACATTAAAACCAGTTTTTCAAATGCACAAAACAATCTTAGTAATGAATTACAATCAAAACAGCATAATTACTGGTAAGAATTTCTTTTTACTGAATAATCCCTGTCAGAGACAGGGTGCCATTTGATGCCTGTTATTGCTGCACATTAAAACTTCAAAAACAGTCTTCTTTCAATAGAACTGCTTCTTCAACTATTAAAAAATTATGCAATTTTTAAAATATTGAGAGAACATTAAATAACACATTTAAGATTAAAAGTCAGAGTTCATTAAAAAAAGTTACCTCATCATTTTCTGAACTTTCCATGCTTATTAAGCTCCCTACACTGCATGTATTCTGGGAACTAACAGATTTATCCTGCAAATATAAAACAAACCATTTGATATTTTTTATATCTTTTTATTTCTTTATGTTAAATAATTTATCAAAGGGAATTTTTACAGAGGTTTTAATTACTTCCCATCAGAATTTCCAAATAGCATACCATATTCTTCAAGGGTTCGACTAAAATACATTTGACAAGTAACAGTTCTCAACAGGGTGGAAGAAAACAGTGTGCACTTAAACACACTGATATACTAGTTCATAACAATGCCTTTGTTACAGTTGTATACAACTGTAACAAAGAATAGTTGTATACATGATTTTTCTTTATGGTATTTCAAACAATGTGTTAAAAATGAATTAACATGTAGCAAATCATTTTTGCCCATCACTGATTTAACTGCTGAAGGACAAGGGCCGCAAGAAATACATAACAAAATGCTAGCTATTTATGGTGAAGTTCACTTCAAATCCCTGTCAAAGTAGCCAAGAAAGTTTTGTGAAGAGAAAGAACATGTGAAAAAAATTGTTCCCAGATTTCTGTAAGAAATGTTATGGTAGCTGTTTTCTTTGACCACTACCATACCTGCCAACTCTCTTGATTTAATCAGAAGTGTTCCAATAATCAAGTGTGCTCTGATTTTCCAATAATTTTAGTTTCTTCCAATTTTTGGTTAAGTTATTTTGCAAATACAGACCTACCGAATTTAATAATAATATGTGCTTAAAAGCTGATGTTAAGTGACTCAGCATTTTTTCTTTCAGTTCGTAGCAGCATATATTTTCTTCATGAGTTTTCAGTCATTTATCTAAGGATAAAAATATTCACTTTATTATGCATATAAAATGTTATTAATTTTTTATTTAAAGTGTTCTTCACCACATGTCTTACCATTTGTTTATTGTCATTATTGTTCTTTATCAGTACTTTGCATGGTTTGAAAAAGTGTAGGACTAGCTTATAATTTAGATTATTTTAGATTTAATTTAAATTGTTATTAAATTTAAATAGTTTAGATTTAATATGAAAAGGTTGTTATAGTTACTTCAGATACAATGTCAGGTGAGAAAAAATATATATTATTTGCAAGAATTTAAGCACATATGTTCCCCTATATTCTGAAGTCATAAGAAGGAAATAGGTTTTTATTTTGCATTTTGGGCAGATGAGACATTAAATATCACATAGCAAAGAACATGATATCATTCACTGTGCTAAGTATGTAAAACATCAAGTTAAGTGTCAAGAAGAAAGCAAAAAAATACAAGAACTTGGTATTTCTTTTGTTTTATGGATTTTTTATATCATATATGTTATAACAAGAATGTTTACAAATTTGATTTTTTATTAATGGTTTAATTTTTAATATTTGACTTAAACTATGTATATAAAGTGCTTAGCATCATAATACACAGCCATTTCTGAATAAACAGAAAATTTTTAAGGTGGCATCGTTTTAGGTTATATCTCATATTGTGAATGCCTTCACAACGAGTTGCCATGATATTGCACTACTTCGAATAAGTAACGCTTCACCTAAGGAGAAGACTAGTGTTACTTATTCTCAGATAGGTACCACCACCCAGACAGCACTGTTTCAGGGCTATTTGGCCCTTCGTCAGTGAGTGGGTAGGTACCCAAGTGATGCAATGATGGCAAAAACAGTTATGAAGTATAACTCCACAATATGAGAGATGCCTGATGGTGTATGATGTATTTAGACTAAGGCGCATTTAGGGCTAGAGCCTCAAGCTGCGAACAAATTTAGACTATGTATATAAAGTGCTTAGCATCATAATACACAGCCATTTCTGAATAAACAGAAAATTTTTAAGGTGGCATCGTTTTAGGTTATATCTCATATTGTGAATGCCTTCACAACGAGTTGCCATGATATTGCACTACTTCGAATAAGTAACGCTTCACCTAAGGAGAAGACTAGTGTTACTTATTCTCAGATAGGTACCACCACCCAGACAGCACTGTTTCAGGGCTATTTGGCCCTTCGTCAGTGAGTGGGTAGGTACCCAAGTGATGCAATGATGGCAAAAACAGTTATGAAGTATAACTCCACAATATGAGAGATGCCTGATGGTGTATGATGTATTTAGACTAAGGCGCATTTAGGGCTAGAGCCTCAAGCTGCGAACAAATTTAGACTATGTATATAAAGTGCTTAGCATCATAATACACAGCCATTTCTGAATAAACAGAAAATTTTTAAGGTGGCATCGTTTTAGGTTATATCTCATATTGTGAATGCCTTCACAACGAGTTGCCATGATATTGCACTACTTCGAATAAGTAACGCTTCACCTAAGGAGAAGACTAGTGTTACTTATTCTCAGATAGGTACCACCACCCAGACAGCACTGTTTCAGGGCTATTTGGCCCTTCGTCAGTGAGTGGGTAGGTACCCAAGTGATGCAATGATGGCAAAAACAGTTATGAAGTATAACTCCACAATATGAGAGATGCCTGATGGTGTATGATGTATTTAGACTAAGGCGCATTTAGGGCTAGAGCCTCAAGCTGCGAACAAATTTAGACTATGTATATAAAGTATAAACTCACTGACGAAGGGCCAAATAGCCCTGAAACAGTGCTGTCTGGGTGGTGGTACCTATCTGAGAATAAGTAACACTAGTCTTCTCCTTAGGTGAAGCGTTACTTATTCGAAGTAGTGCAATATCATGGCAACTCGTTGTGAAGGCATTCACAATATGAGATATAACCTAAAACGATGCCACCTTAAAAATTTTCTGTTTATTCAGAAATGGCTGTGTATTATGATGCTAAGCACTTTATATACATAGTCTAAATTTGTTCGCAGCTTGAGGCTCTAGCCCTAAATGCGCCTTAGTCTAAATACATCATACACCATCAGGCATCTCTCATATTGTGGAGTTATACTTCATAACTGTTTTTGCCATCATTGCATCACTTGGGTACCTACCCACTCACTGACGAAGGGCCAAATAGCCCTGAAACAGTGCTGTCTGGGTGGTGGTACCTATCTGAGAATAAGTAACACTAGTCTTCTCCTTAGGTGAAGCGTTACTTATTCGAAGTAGTGCAATATCATGGCAACTCGTTGTGAAGGCATTCACAATATGAGATATAACCTAAAACGATGCCACCTTAAAAATTTTCTGTTTATTCAGAAATGGCTGTGTATTATGATGCTAAGCACTTTATATACATAGTCTAAATTTGTTCGCAGCTTGAGGCTCTAGCCCTAAATGCGCCTTAGTCTAAATACATCATACACCATCAGGCATCTCTCATATTGTGGAGTTATACTTCATAACTGTTTTTGCCATCATTGCATCACTTGGGTACCTACCCACTCACTGACGAAGGGCCAAATAGCCCTGAAACAGTGCTGTCTGGGTGGTGGTACCTATCCGAGAATAAGTAACACTAGTCTTCTCCTTAGGTGAAGCGTTACTTATTCGAAGTAGTGCAATATCATGGCAACTCGTTGTGAAGGCATTCACAATATGAGATATAACCTAAAACGATGCCACCTTAAAAATTTTCTGTTTATTCAGAAATGGCTGTGTATTATGATGCTAAGCACTTTATATACATAGTCTAAATTTGTTCGCAGCTTGAGGCTCTAGCCCTAAATGCGCCTTAGTCTAAATACATCATACACCATCAGGCATCTCTCATATTGTGGAGTTATACTTCATAACTGTTTTTGCCATCATTGCATCACTTGGGTACCTACCCACTCACTGACGAAGGGCCAAATAGCCCTGAAACAGTGCTGTCTGGGTGGTGGTACCTATCTGAGAATAAGTAACACTAGTCTTCTCCTTAGGTGAAGCGTTACTTATTCGAAGTAGTGCAATATCATGGCAACTCGTTGTGAAGGCATTCACAATATGAGATATAACCTAAAACGATGCCACCTTAAAAATTTTCTGTTTATTCAGAAATGGCTGTGTATTATGATGCTAAGCACTTTATATACATAGTCTAAATTTGTTCGCAGCTTGAGGCTCTAGCCCTAAATGCGCCTTAGTCTAAATACATCATACACCATCAGGCATCTCTCATATTGTGGAGTTATACTTCATAACTGTTTTTGCCATCATTGCATCACTTGGGTACCTACCCACTCACTGACGAAGGGCCAAATAGCCCTGAAACAGTGCTGTCTGGGTGGTGGTACCTATCTGAGAATAAGTAACACTAGTCTTCTCCTTAGGTGAAGCGTTACTTATTCGAAGTAGTGCAATATCATGGCAACTCGTTGTGAAGGCATTCACAATATGAGATATAACCTAAAACGATGCCACCTTAAAAATTTTCTGTTTATTCAGAAATGGCTGTGTATTATGATGCTAAGCACTTTATATACATAGTCTAAATTTGTTCGCAGCTTGAGGCTCTAGCCCTAAATGCGCCTTAGTCTAAATACATCATACACCATCAGGCATCTCTCATATTGTGGAGTTATACTTCATAACTGTTTTTGCCATCATTGCATCACTTGGGTACCTACCCACTCACTGACGAAGGGCCAAATAGCCCTGAAACAGTGCTGTCTGGGTGGTGGTACCTATCTGAGAATAAGTAACACTAGTCTTCTCCTTAGGTGAAGCGTTACTTATTCGAAGTAGTGCAATATCATGGCAACTCGTTGTGAAGGCATTCACAATATGAGATATAACCTAAAACGATGCCACCTTAAAAATTTTCTGTTTATTCAGAAATGGCTGTGTATTATGATGCTAAGCACTTTATATACATAGTCTAAATTTGTTCGCAGCTTGAGGCTCTAGCCCTAAATGCGCCTTAGTCTATTTGACTTAAATGAATGTTTTTTTTTTTTTGTTTTTTTTTACCGTAAATATCATTAATCATTCCAAGAGAAAGTTTACCCCAAGTGAATTTTTGATAGTGAATGGACTCTACAGAATGAACTTCTTCGTGAAATTTTATAAAAATGAAAAATTTATACCTAAATGCTTTTAAATATTTTTTTCTAATTTTAATCCGATTGCCTAACATTAGGGTAAATATTAATCCCAAATATCAAATCAGAAATTTAAATAAAAATTGTAAAAAAGGGGGGAAAAATCATAAAGAAGAAACAAAAAACAAAAAAAATTGGAGAAAAATTGGGGGAAAAAACAAAAAAAAAAAAAAAAAAAAACTAGAAAATTTGTGAAAAAAAGTATGTAAAAGAAACTCATGATTATTATTTTTTTATAGCAGAAATATCTCCATATCTATTTATCCTCTAATTTATTTTCCAAATTTGAATTCCTGGAAATTTTGGTATTTTGATACCTAAATAATTGGATATGAATGGCCAACAGACACGAAATCCTCCTTTGATTTTTAAAAACTATTTTCATGCTGCTATCTATTAAAACTGTATACTATTAGACAGAAACAAATTAGAGATCACAACACATTAGATTAGATTAGATTTTAAACCATAAATCTTATAAATTGACCTTGAAAAATACATAATCCTGAAGGGTTAATTGGCAAACACATGGTTTATTCTCTGTTGTGTAACACAGTACTGCTTATTGTTAAAAGTTAGGTTACTTTGGATTTGAGTGGCATGAATGTATTATGGTTGGCAGTCAATTCACAAGCTGGCTTGGTTTGACCAGGTCATGGAACAAAGATTTTGAATAACCAATGCTACGTAACTGAACAGAATTGGAGGGAAAATCTTTATTTTTCTTGCTAATTAAATAAGAATACAATGGGACAAAATGATCCTTCAGAGCCTGGGAGGCTAGAGATTTAACAGACATTTATGATCAAGAAAAATTGCAGGAAATACGGCACATGTCACCATGAAATTACTGAATTTACCCACTTCAGTGTATAAGACACATTAATCAGTTATTAATTTAGAAAAGAAGTCCAACAATGCCATTCAGACATTCAAGTGCTGGAATTTGGGCAGTTCTGGAGCATTCTGGCTAAAACTGGATCTCTAAAAAAAAAAAAAGGAGTCTTGCCCAGTTTCAATTTCTGAAAATTGGCAAGTATACACTACAGTCTTTTGCTGTTAGATTTGAGAGAACTGTATGTAAACTCTAAGAGCAGATAATAACTGAATGGTATACTGAAATTCTGAATTTCCAGAGCATTGAAAACCAGAAAATGGAACAACTGATAGAAGCAATCATCGCTTTTGTGATAATGAAGGCCTACAAGATGCCAACCTATTTAACCCCAGGGGCTCACATCTGGTGAGTATGGGCTTGGCACACTCAGGGCCCTGAGCTGGATATCATCATTGTTCTCTTTCTTGGTGATTTCCTTCTACTTCTTTCTCTCTTTCTCTCTCTCTCTCTCTCTCTCTCTCTCTCTCTCTCTCTCTCTCTCTCTCTCTCAGGGTAACTCGGGAATTTTTTTTTTTTTTTTTGCTGGTGCAACATAAGCCACAGGCTTCCTTGCATCATATAGCTAATAATAATAATAATAATTCAGAACTTGCTTCAGAAGATGTTCTGGGAAGTAATCACACACCATGTGGAGGAGTGGACTAGGAATCTTTGTCCTACTGTCTTTGGTACAAAACTGGCACCATACATGGTTAGACCAACAGCCAAATTTTAAAAAAATTACGAAATATATATTATATATTTTCATTATAAACATTCATTGCATGATTCATATGATGAAGAATAAAATATGTATATTAATAATATATAAAATTATTAATCTTAAAAAAAGTAATTGCACTAAATATCAAAACAATCAGAATTCCCTTTAACAATAATGCTGTATATACTCTCTTAAAACAGTAACTCTGCAGAAACTGAATCAACTGCTGCTGATTCAGTTGCTGCAGAGAACTTTCCCTCATAACTCTGAGTGGCAACTGAACACCATGGTTATTTGCCTAAGCAAGTGTTCGATGTGGATGAAACAGCATTGATCCGGGCGCACATGCCAATCAGAACATTTGTCTCAGTGCAAGAGAAGAAAGTTCCAGGTTTTAAAGCCTCCACAGGTTGCCTTACATTGTTACATTCTGTTAGGAGGGAATGCATCTGGAATTCATAGAATAAAATCCCTCATGATTTATCACTCTGAAAACCCACAAGCACTGAAGAGCATTTACCAGTTCTAGGGTGGTCTAACAAAGATAGCTGCTTGGATTACAGCAGCTATCGTTGAATCCTACTTTTTCAATGAACTCCATCATGAATTGAAGGTTTACCGTGAGAAGATAAATGTGCACTTTAAAATTCATATCCTCCTGGACATCTCCCAAGCATCGCTGATGTTGATGAAAACAGTGTTATTATGTTCGCGACACCAAATATGACATCACTTATCCAACCTATGGATAAGGGTGTCATTGCAACTTTCAAAAGTTAATCTTCAGAGGACATTTACTCAGTTGGTTAAGAATACAAATAGCACAGAGATCAACTTTCTCTGGAAAATTTTTGGAAGAACTACACAGATGAGCCAAAACATCATGACCAGCAAGTTGTTATGCAAATCAAAGCAACTGCAGGTGAACTACAGCACATGCATGGGTTGGGACACGGTATAAAAAAACACCTGATACCGAGCTCCATTAATCAGTGTTACTCTTGTTCCTCAGATAGGAAAGGCGGCAGACTTAAACGAATTTGACAAAGGCCAAATTGCAACTAGGTCAGAGCATATCCAAAATGGCACGGATGATGGGGTGCTAACGGTTAGGCGTGGTTAGTACCTACCGAAAGAGGCGCCTCCGTAGCCAGGTGGGAAGGAGCAGCAGTGTGTAGCACACGCTTCTTGATTAGACCGGGGTTCGAGCTCGTCACCACCAAATACGGAGGATGCGGAAAGGTCAGGGAATGACCACCGCATATCCCGGAGCAATATGGCCTTAGTTGCTAATGCTCCTAAAAAAACAAAACAAATAACCTACCAAAAGTGGTACGAGGAAGAAAAACCAATGAACCGCCAGAGAGGTACTGGACGACCACGGATCATCGATGCTCAAGGTGAGCGAAGGCTCTCCCATATGGTACATGGCAACAGAAGGGTGACTGTGGCGTAACTCACCGGTAATTGGAATACTGGTGATGGAAGCATTGGGTCACAACACACAGTACATCGAACTCTGCTGAAAATGGGGATGCGTAGCCGCAGGCTTCTCCGAGTGCCTGTGCTAACCACAGTTCACCGGCAACAGCATCTATGGGCACGCGAGCATTAGGAGTTATTCAGGAAGGGGAATGTCGTAGGTGAAGTAAACACTGGCAGTGAGCTAGATGATTTTCTAATAACTGAGAGGAAAGTGGAGGAGAAATTGTTGAGGATAAACATAAAAAAGGCACCCGGGGTGGATGGGATCTATCCAGTTATATTAAAGGAGACAGCAAAGGAAGTAAGCAAACCCCTGGCCATAATTATGAGAGCTTCTTTGGACTCAGGGGAGGTACCCATAGACTGGAGATGTGCAAATGTAACCCCAATTCACAAAGGAGGATCAAAGGCTGACACAAGTAATTATAGACCTGTTAGTTTAACTTTGGTTCCAGGAAAATTAATGGAGGCACTGGTTAAAGAAGCACTGCAGGATCTTTTTTTTTTTTTTTTTTTGATTTGGTAGTTGTTGGCGCATCGGCTTCTGTGGCCATATTGCACCTCCCAAATTTTTTGCAGTACTTTGATCCAAGCCCGAGGCAGGAATCGAACCCGCGACCTTTGGGTTGCCGGGCAGGTACTTTACCCCACTGCAGGATCATCTGGACAAGAATTCAGTTATAGCTCAGACACAGCATGGTTTTGTTAAGGGCAGGTCTTGTCTGACCAATTTGATTGGATACTATGATGTAGTCACAAAAGAACTGGATGCAGGGAATAACTTTGATATTATATATTTGGATCTTAGAAAGGCTTTTGATACTGTTGCGCATGGAAGACTGCTGCACAAATTGGAGCAGTGTGGCATTGGAGGCAAATTGCTGCTATGGATAAAGGGATGGTTGAGTGGCAGAAGACAGAGAATGGTAATTAATGGACACTGCTCAACGTGGACTAATGTTATTAGGAGTTCCTCAGGGTTCAGTGTTGTTTTCTGTATTTATAAATGATATAGATGATGGTATATCAAGCTTAATGTCCAAGTTTGCAGACGATACAAAGGTTGGCAGGGTTGTTAAGGACACTACTGATGCTATGCTGCTGTAACAGGATCTGGAAAGGTTGAGCAGATGGGCTGAGAGGTGGCAAATGAAGTTTAACATTGACAAATGTAAAGTACTACATATGGGAAACAGTAACCCCAGATCAACGTATCAACTCTGTGGTACTATGCTGACAGTGGTAGAGAATGAAAAGGACCTGGGGGTAATTGGCAGGCAGATATGAAGTTCTCTGAGCAGTGCAGACAAGCTGCAAGAGTAGCTCATGGTGTCTTGTCAATGATATACAGGAATTTTTCTAGCAGGGATAGGGATGTGATTATTCCCTTGTATAAGGCATTGGTCAGGCCACACCTAGAGTACTGTATACAGGTCTGGAGGCCTCATTTCAAGAAGGATGTAGAGCTGCTGGAACGAGTACAGAGAAGGGCAACAAGATTAGTGAATGGAACAAAGGGTTGCTCTTACGAAGAAAGGCTTAAGTTTTGCAAATTACAGAGTCTGGAGACTAGGCATCGGCGAGGTGATCTGATAGAGGTGTATAAGGCTTTGAATGGCTTGAGCATGCTCAATGCCGATGGGATTCTTCCTCTTGCTCAGAATAATCACCTGAGAGGGCATAAATTCAAATTGAGGAAGGACAGATGTCGGATAGATGTGCGGAAATTTGCCTTTAGCCAGCGGGCAGTTGGTTTGTGGAATAGACTTCCATCACTTATTGTTGAAGTTGATAACCTAAACAAATTTAAGGTTCAGCTGGACAGGTATTTCGAATGAACGGAGGGGTGAAATGGGAGTAGTGGTTGTGCTTTTTTTTTTTTTTTTTTTTGGCTGATGCTGAATAAGCTTGCTTTCTTGCATCATATGCCTCTACTAATGCTAATGCTAATGACAAGTCATAGTGAGTCTTTCGCTAGAAAAACTTACTTTCACCATAGTAAGTCTTTCCAAACGCAAGTATGAAAAGACTTACTACGGCGATATCTGGATGTAGTTTTGTTTCTTTCCGAACGTGGATTAGCTTTCAGGGGAGCAGCAACTCGATTGGTGATTCAAGAAATGGAAATTTCTTAGGAATGCTAGAGATCATAAGTTATTATGATTCTCTCCTTGACGAACATTTGAAAAAAGTGAAAGAATCACAAATTGAAAAGAAAAGATTAAAGGTTCATTATTTGTCAGCCAAAATTCAAAATGAATTTATTTCGTGCTGTGCTGAAAATGTTCTTAGCTGCATTTTAAAGGAAAAAGAATTTGCAAAATACTTTTCTATAATTGTAGATGCAACGCCAGATTCCGCCCACATGGAGCAAACGAAATTCATTTTGCGTTATGTTCTTGCAAACAAAGAAACAAATGAATATGAAATCTTTGAAAGATTCATAGAATTTGTAGATTGCAATAAGAAAACAGGAAACGCCATTGCAAATTTAATTCTTGAAACACTTAAAAAATGTAATATCTCAATAAGTGAGTTCAACGTGCAAGGATACAATAATGGCTCAATATGAGTGCAGCATACAAGGCAGTTCAAGCTCGAATTTTGGAAATTAATCCCCTGGCCATTTTTTCTCCTTGTACTTGTCACAGTTTGAATCTCTGTGGTGTTCATGCGGCAGAATGTTGTCCTGAGGTAATAACATTTTTTGGTGTTGTACAGAAGCTGTATAATACATTTAGTGGTAGTCCTCAGAGGGGGAAATTTTGAAAAAAAAAAAAAAAACACTGAGTGCTTGCTTCATTCCATGTCCAACACATGTTGGTCTGCTTGAATTGAGAGTGTGAAACCATTGCACAAAAGCTTCCTTCAATATAGAAGTCAATCAACATGGTACTAGAATTAAATCTAACTGCAGACACTCTAACAGATTTGACTGGTATAAAGACACATATGGAGACAGATTCGTTTGAATACCTCGTGATGGCAACAGTTTGGTTCAAAATTCTATCAGCCATAAACTACCGAAGCACGGTCTTACAAGTTCGAAATACCACAATCCACATCAAAGTAGCAAATCTTTCTAGGCTCCTGACAGATTTGAAAAAGATTAGGAATAGTTGGGAGTCAATCCTAAATGAATGTAATCTCGTAGCGGTAAATTTAAGTATGCAGGCTGAATTTTCAGATCGATGACAAAGAGGAAAAGAAATGCTGAAGAATAGACAATAACACCAACTGAAGTATTCAAGTTTAATGTTCTTTTAGACAGTGTTATTGGTAACATGACAACTCGATTTGATGCAGCAAAAGAAATAAACATTGTATTCAGTGAGTGTGCTGTGGTTATTTCACGACTTAAATGAGGTAGAAATTTGAGAAAATGCAAGAAAACTACAAAACAAATATGAAGGTGATATTAGTGAGCAGTTTTCTGAAGAACTAATACATCTGAAATTGATATATAATGCAAATATACAGGAAAAAATCTTTCACCTATACAGTTGCCCAATAAAATAAAACCTCTGAATCTTGAACCACTATTTCCCAATATTGTTATTGCTTTAAGGTTGTTTTGTGTAATATCAATGACTGGCTCAAGCAGAACAATCTTTTAGTTGCCTATCAAGGATTAAAAATGTGTTACTGTCAACTATGGGTCAAAACAAACTTTCGTCTTTGGGCTTATTATCAGCCGAGGCGGAGCTAGCCCAACACTGTAATTTTTCGAAGGTAATAGAGTTATTTGCAAGTCGTGAGGCTCGCAAAGCACCTTTGTGATTTAGTCTAAATCCGAGACTCAAGCTGTGAATTTTTGACTTTGTGATCTGATATGATAGTTTATTGAGATTAAACTTATTATACAAGTGGAAATTTTTTGTTAAAAAACTATTATTTTGTATTTACCCAATATTGTATCACTATTATTCAATTTTCATATTATTATATTACAGAAAAAAATAAAGAACAATTTCTCTCTACACACATTTTTTTTTTCTCTCATCGGGCCCGGAATTATTGTTTTCCCAGAGCCTGGGCCAGCTCTCGGTGGCCCTGGTCATAACACAAAACTGTTTGCTTACTGACTTTATTAAATAGAAACGGCAACACAAATATTAGCTCACTTGCATTACAACGTAACCAACTAGAACAGTATGAAAGCCGCAGTAAAATTGTAAGCGTGCGAAACAAATTGCTTAAATAAGCAATGGAAAATTCTGGAAATTAAATATTCAGTAAACTTTAATAATTCCTATAAATGATTACCCCAAGGTTTTAATCCAGACTAAATATACAGTTTCTTGCATTCTGAAAGCAGAAATTTTTTAATTTTCAAAAAGATAAAAAAGAGTTATAACAAAAATTTATTTATTAAAAAAAAATACTGGCAGTTATTTCTATGCAAGTATTGTTTTACAATAATTATTTTCTCATCATGGCAACCAAATAATTTTTGATAACGATCACAGAAAGCAGTACACATCAGTGGAAAGTGGTAGAAATGCATTTTAGAAACATCATTATTTTCCATGGAGGCGGTAGCCCGCACCGCCTCCATGAAAAATAATTTTGACATCTCTGTTTTAGATAGTTGAGAATTTCCCAATAAGAGAAAGTCTGATTGGCATCAAATTTTCAGCATATGTTCTGCTTT
Source organism: Mastigoproctus giganteus (assembly GCF_048544385.1). Classification (NCBI taxonomy): domain Eukaryota; kingdom Metazoa; phylum Arthropoda; class Arachnida; order Uropygi; family Thelyphonidae; genus Mastigoproctus; species Mastigoproctus giganteus. The sequence continues at coordinate 17,820,312 of NC_143575.1, forward strand.
TCTCTGGGCAAGTTTTAAACACAATTACAATTTCATAGCCATATATTACACCCATCCCCATAGTTCTCTCATTACTGTTAAAATCTGGAACAACACCTTCAAGATTGTTCAAAATTTCAGGACTATTTATTTTTTTTTTAATATAATTCCATTTTGATAGATCAATTCACATATTTTCACACTTGTCTCTCACCCCTCTCTTTAAAAAGAAGAAATGCTGCACAAATCTCATTTTAGAACTATCCATCACCTGAAATTTTGGGAAACACTTCATGAATAGACTTTATAATCTAAGCCCTGAGGTAATGTCACTTGATAATTAAACATGCCTGAAATGTAATGGAATGTGCACATTACCTAACTTGTACATTTTTCAAAAAAAAAAAAAAAAAAAAAAAAACCCACCCTAGCTGTACAAGGTTAGTTACTTCAGAGTAACTATGTGGCTGGTTAACTGCCTACAACACTTCTTTATGACATAATAAGCATGATGACTTAAAATTAAGAGTTTTAAACAAACTTAATACTTTTAATAATAGATGTTATCTGAATCTACCTGAAGATTTTGAGCAATGACTTCTGCAGTAGTAGGACTAGTACAAGGACTGTGAGGTAATCCAGCATCTTCCTCATCTGAACTTCTGTGACTCTGAATAATCCTCTGTAGCTCTTCCTGTAATATGTTTTCACAAAATTCACAAATAAACAAAGTATACCACACTGACAGATATGCACATGCACACACACAATAGTTGGGTAGATTCATCAGTCCCAGGTATCTTATTTACTTTTAGCTTCAACAGTTTCTCTTCAAATTACATTAATGGTTTCTGGATGTTTCAGATTTGTGTGTGTGTGTGTGTGTGTGTGTGTGTGTGTGTGTGTGTGTGTGTGTGTGTGTGTGTGTGTGTGTGTGTGTGTGTGTGTGTGTGTGTGTGTGTGTGTGGTCAACAAAAGCTGTGTTTCTGTAGGCTTATCAATATTTTTGTATTTAGCATTTGAAACCTTTTTAATTGTCTGTTTTTTTCAAACTTTCAAAAATTGACTCATTGCAAATTCATATATCCACACAGAAACATTAATTCCATAGCAGTTTCAAGTTATTTTTCCGAAGTGACAGATTGGTCTTCTGAACTTTCTCTAGTAAATCGTTTCAAATTTCAGTCAAGAACTGTTTCAATGGGGATCACAGACTGACAAGAGTAATTACAGACCTGTTAGTTTAACTTCTGATCTGGGGAAAATAATGGAGCCACTGGTTAAAGAAGCATTGCTGGATCATCTAAACAAGACTGCAGTAATAATTCAGACACAGCATGGGTTTGTTAAGGGGAAGTCTTGTCTGACCAATTTGATTGAATACTATGATGTTGTCACAAAAAATAATTTTGATATCATATATTTGGAATTCAGGAAAGCTTTTGATACTGTTGCACATGGAAGACTGCTGTACAAATTGGAGCAGTATAGCATTACAGGCGAATTGCTACATGGATGAAAGAATGGTTGAGTGGGAGATGACAGAGAGTAGTAATCAATGGGCACTGCTCTTCATGGACTAATGTTATTAGTGGAGTCCTCCAGGGTTCAGTGCTGGGCATTTTCACAATGCAAATTTGCTCCAATGCGACTGATATATTAGGGAACAATGTGACTATAACGTGATTTTCGCATTGGCTCATGCATGATTTTGTTTGTGAGTAACACCAGGTGAACGTAAAACCCAGCACCACGCTGAAAGTAGCAATTTGAACAGCAATACATACAAGTTTACAAAGCTTAAAAAAATTTCAAACATCAAATGTGTGAGAGCTATATTTTCCATTTATTGTATTGATCGGAGACACTGTTATCATTCGCTGTATTTTATATAAAAATTTATTTTAATATAAAATAAATATATTAAATATTTATATTAAAATTTAAATGTATTTTATATTAAATTTTATATTTATTTATCACAAGATTTTCTGTTCGAACAGAAATTTCGTGAGGCAGGATAGCATGAGAGGAGGAGGAGCAAATTTCTGGAGGTCACTGCATAACACTGAAGGGACTCGCATCTGATGAGTATGGCACACCCGGGGTCCTGAGCTGGACATCATCATTCTTTTCTTTCTTGATGATTCCTTTCTACATTCTTTCTCAGGGTAACTCAGGAATTTTTTTTGGCTGGTGCAGCATAAGCCTCAGACTTCCTTGCGCCATATGGCTAATAATAATAATAAATTGCATCGAGTGTGGCGCAGGATAAAGTCACTCGTGTTCAGGCCTTAAGCAGAGGAGTCAGTTCGAATATTCAGAGACGGTCTCCCGAGGAAGACAGTGGAGCAAGTGGTGCTGTCTGCGTATGGCTACCACAAGAAAAGGGCAAGACCATCCAGCCCCACCAACTGGAAGTGCTTCCTGCGCAACTGCATTAGTGACCACCCAGGAAGGAAGAAAATGGCAACACATGTAGTGAAGCATCGAAATGAATATGTACATCATGCAAGCATACTACGAAATAACAAAGCTGGAGACCGATATGACAACATACAGGGCAAGGCTATATACCAAGTGGCTGGAACGATTCTGGATATTCAGGCCGCCGAACAGCGAATAGCAGACCAGAGAAGGACCATCATCATGAAGAACCTGATAGCTCCTGCAATCTTGGAAAAAATCAAGCAGGACGTGAGTGATCAGCTACAAAGGATAGAGAATATGGTCAATACAGAACCAGAGGAGGAAGAGCAAGAAGAAATACAACCCACAGCAGCTGAAGTGGAAAGAGATGAGGTCATGATATCCAGAATAGAGGACGAGTGGAAGAAGGTCCTAACAGAATTTGAGGGAATGGACCTAACCCAAGTAATACCGAAGCAGAGGCCCAATAGAACCTTGTGGTGAGTCGCAGACCACCTCAATCGGCAAATAATACCACATTACCTCAACAACAATGGTGCAACACTGGAGGCCATCCACATAGCTGTGTATTGTACTGCCATAGCAGCCCTAGGATTAATGGAAGAGAAACGAGAGACCAGCAGCAGAGAACCGAAAAAAGAAGAAACTGTCAGCTTGGGAAAGAAGACTTCAGCAGAAGATAGAAGAATTAAGAGTCAAGATAGGCCAATTGACCCAGTACCAATGGGGTAATAGGAGTAAGAAATTGATTGGAAAAGTGAAGAGCATCCTCAAGAGAGACAGCAAACATGGGACAAAAAATCAGAGAATAGAAGAGTATTTGGACACACACACACACTGAAGCAGAACCTCCTCGCTCTCAGCAAGAGACTACGCCAATACAAAGAGAGCTCCCAGAGGAAAATAAACAACCGAATCTTTAATGGGGACCAAAGATGCTTCTATAGGAGTCTTGGAGAAGACGGGAAAGAACCATGCGAGCAGAAGACGATTGAGGAGTTCTGGGCAACAGGGCAACGTATGGAGCAGGGAAGTAAGACATAACAGCCGAGCCCACTGGATAGAACTAGAATGCAAGAAAACCAAGGATGTACAAAAGATGAGAGAGTGGAAGGTTTGGATAGAAGAAATAAACAGATGATCAAGAACTCTCACAACTGGCAAACTCCAGGAATAGATAACGTCCACAACTAATGGTACAAGAGGCTCATTTGCACACACAAGCACCTGGCAGAGCAGTTCACACGAATGATAAGGCACCCACAGGCAATCCTGAAGTTTCTCACATATCTGAACCCTAAAGATGAAGATACAAGAAATGCGGCGAAATACAGGCCAATCACCTGCCTCCCAACAATGTACAAGATCCTGACCAGCTGCATAACCAGGAAGATATCAGACCACCTGGAGAGCCAGAACATAATGGCCGAACAGCAGAAAGGATGCAAGGATGAAAGGATTATTACTACAAAGTCTATTTATAGATTTTTCAATATTGTATAAGTCTATATTCACAACCACTTGCACCAGTTTCTTCCAACACTCTCCTCAAGATGGCTATAGGTTCAGGAGTTTGCCATTTTGTAACTTGAATTCATTCGGGTTCATCTTTGTTTTCCTCTTCCTCAGTGAAATTATCAGTAACAGACTGGGCAATTTCTTCATCTGTTAAAGCTGTAGTAACTTGTAGATCACCATCTATGTTCACCCAATCATTAAACTCCTGTTCACCCATGTCTTCAGGCTTTTCAATGTGATCAGTATTGTGACTTAGTTGTCCATCATGAATAATTAAACCACATTTTTTGAAACAGTTGCTAATGCAGGTTTCAGAAACTTCATTCCAGGCACTCATTGTCATATGAAGTGCACCTAGAACAGTTATCTGCTTTGCGATATCGGATGATTCTTCTCCTAATATCTGATCTATAAAAGGTCTTAAAAAGGTTTTTATTATTCCCTGGTTGAGAGGTTGAATCAGTGATGTGGTATTTGAAGGTAGAAAAACTAATTCAATGTTTTTGAAAGTCAACTTTGAATAAGCTGGGCAGTTGTCCAAAACCAATGCAATTTTTTTGTTTTTCTTATCCAATTTCAAATCCCATTTACAAAGATAGCCTTCAAATAAAGAAGCTGTCATCCAAGCATTGGTATTATTGGCATATTCAACAGGCAGCTATTTTACTCCTTTAAAACATCTAGGTGGCGATTTACTCTTGCCAATAACTAATGGCTTCATTTTGATTGTCCCCGTCATGTTGCATGTTAAAAGAACTGTAATCCTGTCCTTGATCTTCTTTCCTGCAGATGCAGAGGAATTTTTAAAAATCATGCAGTGGTCTAGGGTAGCCCTATAGTACAACCCTGTTTCATTTGTATTAAAAATGCCTTCAGGATTATAAGTGCTTAACACAGTTTGCCAAGAGGTTTTCAACCAGGTGTCAGCTACAGAACCATCGGAATCCTGTTTTTCTCCGTGAAGTTTTTTGTACACAATATCATGCCTCTCCTGCCATCTTGTCAGCCGTCCATCTGTTGCTTTAAACTCTTCGTGTATTTTTTCAGCAAAATCATTAGCTTTTTGAAGAAGAATGCTACAATTGATTGCCGCATTAAATGAGCTGGCCTGTTTGAACCAAACAAATGTAGCTTCATCTATTGTTTAGCATTTCCCTTCACGCTTCCTTTTTCTGGTTTCACTAATCACATTAGTGTTTAATGTGTTGTGTGATTTTAACAATTTTGATGAAGATGTCTGAGGCACTCCTAATTTTACTGCTGCTTCCCTTTGAGACATATTGCCTAAGTTTAATTTATTGTACGTTTCTATAATTCGTAACTTATCTTTTACACTCAAATTCACTCTCTTTCTGTTTGCTGACATTTTTTTTTTTTTTTGGCAGTAAAATTTAAAACACAGTGAAAAAGATAAACTTCAATTGATAACAAAGCACACAGCACACACAAATTGGAACTAAAACAGCACACGCAAGTGAGACGAAGTTTAGATATAGAATGAAGTGCAGATTTCAGCGAAGGGGAAACACATTTCACCTAATAACGTGAAAACACAGAATTCCAGCTATCAGTATTATCGCAAATGAATAATATCGAGTTTACTACTCATTTATTGCACTAACAGAAAAGCCCAATAAACCGGAAACTGCAAATTGTTTTTATTGTTTTATGGTTGTGACCTCCAGAAATGTGCTTTAGAAAAATATCACAGAGGCATTCAAAATTGATTCTTATAACCGAAAATGTGATTCTAGTATATGATGAAACTGTAGTGCATTTTATTGATTTGGATCGGTTCTTCAAAATTTGATTCTAGTGAGTGGCCGATTCTAATAACCAGTGATCACTATAACTGATGCTTACTGTATTTAATATGTTCATAGCAGAAGCTGTATGACTTTAAAAATTTGCTAAATTGTGGATTTAGTTTGATGACCAGCTGACTTTCTATCAAGAGTTCTTAGACCAAAGTGCATTTCCTTATAGTAGTCAAAAGTCTGCTGGCTCCAAACAGAATTCATAGATAGACTGCAAACTGCTAACGGACTTTTTGGAAGTGTTAGGTTAAATATTTAACTAAGATATAATTGTATTTGGAGAAACAGTTCATCATCCAATAACACTACTCAGAGAACAAGTTTTTTGTGACAAATGAAATGAATCAGTTTTCACAAAAATAAAATAGAGAACCTTAAAAACGTCCAGTTTTTAGATATTTACAATTTTCAGACACCGAGATTTGGAATGGTATACTACCTGTACAAAATTATGCATCGGCATAGATCATGATGTAACACTAATTAATACAATAATACAAATTTATATAATAACAGAATCAATTAAACTAACACACAAAGCAATCAATTTGTCAAAGTAGCGAAATGAATTAACAAGATGAGAGGGCAAATTGCTGCTGTGGATAAAGAAAATCTGGATGGTTGAGGGGGAGAAGACAGAGAGTGGTAATCAATGGACACTGCTCATCGTGGAGTCCCTCAAGGTTCAGTGTTGGGTCCATTGTTGTTTTCTGTATTTATAAATGATATTGATGATGGTATATCAAGCTTAATGTCCAAGTTTGCAGACGATACAAAGGTTGGCAGGGTTGTTAAGGACACTACTGATGCTATGCTGCTGCAACAGGATCTGGAAAGGTTGAGCAAATGGGCTGAGAGGTGGCAACTGAAGTTTAACATTGACAAATGTAAAGTACTACATATGGGAAACAGTAACCCCAGAGCAACGTATCAACTCTGTGGTACTGCACTGACAGTAGTAGAGAATGAAAAAGACCTGGGGGTAATTGTGCAGGCAGATATGAAGTTTTCTGAGCAGTGCAGACAGGCGGCAAGAGTAGCTCATGGTGTCTTGTCAATGATATACAGGAATTTTTCTAGCAGGGATAAGGAGGTGATTATTCCCTTGTATAAGGCAATGGTCAGGCCACACCTTGAATACTGTATACAGGTCTGGAGGCCTCATTTCAAGAAAGATGTAGAGCTGCTGGAACGAGTACAGAGAAGGGCAACAAGATTAGTGAATGGAATAAAGGGTTGCTCTTATGAAGAAAAGCTGAAGTTTTGCAAATTACAGTCTGGAGACTAGGCACTGGCGAGGTGATCTGATAAAGTGTATAAAGCCTTGAATGGTTTGAGTATGCTCAATGCCGATGGGATTCTTCCTCTTGGTCAGAATAATCACCTGAGGGGACATAAATTCAAATCGAGGAAAGACAGATGTAGGGTAGATGTGCGGAAATTTGCCTTTAGCCAGCGGGTAGTTGGTTCATGGAACAGACTTCCATCCCTTGTTATGGAAGTTGATAGCCTAAATAAATTTAAGGCTCAGTTGGACAGGTATTTCGAAATGGGAGGTTTTTTTTGGCTGATGCTGCATAAGCTTGCTTTCTTGCATCATATGCCTCTACTAATGCTAAAGATGTGCACAACAATACACACACACACACATCCAACACCTGTGCCCAGTAAGATATTGATATATTTGAAGGAACCACAACATCAGTTTGAGTGGCCACTCTCTAATGTCCTAGTAAAACTTTGGAGTAGGTATGTTTTCGGCACACTAAGTACAATTTGTTTCCTTGCTCTTGATAACTAACTTTGTTTTCAACATTGTATTTTACTGATTTTTCACTTTTACATCTTTCACATCTTAGAGTATGCAGGATGGTGACCTTTATAGTTAGGGGAAAGTCATTTTTGTTACTGAGCAGTTGCTTTAAGCATGGTCTGATAATCCAGACTACGTTCAAAGCAACTGCTCAGTCAATTTGGAGCAGATCAGGTCTCCTCTCCTCTGCATGCAATTTGCAAGTGGCCACACTTTCGGTACTTATAACATCTTAAATGATGGGGAATGTACGAGTGAATGCAGTCAAGTAGATAGCCTGTTTTTACCAATGAGTGTAAGCAGGAGTATTGAAGGATTGAATAATATTCTTTTAGAAGTAAGTTTATTATCTTTTTCAATCACAATTCATTTGACCTGAATAATGTTTTGTTTCTGAATCTCTTGGATTATTTCTTCCTCCGTAATGTTTAATAGATCCCATATTTAGGGGTTGCATGGGGAGATACTTTTAACTGGAATACCAACAAAGTTTGTAAGCTGTGAGAGTTTTTTGGAGTGCCTGCAGCTCGTAACTTCCACTAGTAGATCTCCTGGCTGCAGTCTCTTAACCACCTTAGGAGATCTTGCAATACTTTCCAGATGTTTCTGAATAAGGACAGGAGATAACTTACTCATTGTTTGGCTAGTTAAGAGAGTGAATAATTAAGACCTGACCTTTCTGCATCCTCCGTATTTGGTGGTCACGGGCTCAAACCACGGTCTAATCAAGGATTTTCATTTTTAAATTCATTAAGGTACCTATTCATGGTGGAAGTGAGTACAGATTCAAACATTGGATAGGATTCTATATTCCTTTTGCTCCTTTAGCCCTGGAAGAAAGCTTTCTACCCAGGTTTCCAGCCCTGGCATATGAAGGAACAGATATATTTTTCATAGTGATTCTATGAATATTTTTTTAACTAACTTTTACATAATATTTATTACATACAATAATTGCAATAAAAAGTAAGTACAGAGTAATTTTTAGAAGTATTTATTATAAACAAATATACTATAATAGTATAATGTAAAATGCAAAGTTTGAATGCTTATGATTTGATTTGTGCTTTCTTATAATTTTTTTATTTATGTTAATTCTGTTTATGATTTATTTAATGCTAATTTGCATACTTGCATTCGGTTTAGACTTGTTAAGTGACTGGGTTGAATTGAAATTTACATTTCCTTATGTTTCATTATTTAACCTATAGAGGGTTATTTAACATACTTCACAATTTTAAGTTTCATTTGTTCGTTATTTTATTTTTGTGTTTGGGTCATACAGGGACATCCATTGGTATTTGGCTGGATAGCAGTCAACAGCTGAAGTACAATCCTTTTTGGAATTCGCAAGTTTTGATTTCCCCTTGAAGAAGCAGTTCTTGTGAGTTTCCTTATGTGTATTTAACTCCATTTCTATTATAAAAGTGGCACTCATACTTTGTTTTGTTATTTGGTTTTTAGGAGCATTAGCAACTAAGGCCATATTGCTCCTGGGATATGCGGTGATCATTCCCTGACCTTTCTGCATCCTCTGTATTTGGTGGTCACGGGCTGGAACCCCAGTCTAATCAAGAAGCGTGTGCTACGCACTGCTGCTGCTCCTGCCCACCTGGCTATGGAGGCGCCCTCATACTTTGTGGTGGGTGTGAGGGCGTATCATCTTTGAGTGGGAGTCATATGTTTGCACCTTCTTATTTTATGATTTTATTTTGAACATTAGCATGTGATACTTAGGCTGCAGAACTGCACCTTGCCAAGTACAATATTATTAATATTAATATAATTAATATTATGCATTTGTTTCATGGTAATTAGTGTTTCTTTTTTTTATAGTAATCTTGGAAACATAACTGCAGTTGTCTTTATAATGAAGATATTGAACCTTGTTATTGTTAAAATTTTCCAGTTCAAGCAGATTGAAAGTGACATCTGTCAACTGCATACATCAGACATAAATAATACATAAACAGCTCTTAAACTGGTGCTACAGCTCTGGTATGAATCTCTCATTTCTGGCTTAGTCATGCATTCTTTTAACAATTTATACTGTAACCCCCCTACTTTTTTGTTTTAGCTGGCCATCTTGATTAATGAAGACAAACAGGTAGAAGCTAAGATAATCAAGGTTCTACTGTATGCAAGTTCCTTTTCAATTCAATTATGTAAACTCATAACAAAAAAAAAAAATTTCTTACTTAGCAAATTGTATGACTTTGCAACAGCAAGTAAACCTGCTAAGAACCAAGTACTTCTCAAATGCACATGTGATTAGTGAAAATATTAAATTATTTATAACTGGAATAAATTTGGTTTAGAGCACCTTAACACATTCACTGATGGAACACAAACTTGTGTCAAAACGAACTGCAATTTTTGTGCCTTAATGCAAACATGTATCCATTTAATTGCACTTAGTAAATAAGGGCACATGAAACAAACAACTGAGTGATATCAACACACTGACTGAATCATGGGCTAGTTACATTACAGTTAGGATTTTGCTTAGCATCAATCACACTATAAATAGAGAGCACTTTTATAAAAACTGTACACTTGGTTCACAGTTTCATGTTCTGTGCTGATGTTGATGTTATGTTATCTAGTTTAGTATTTTTCTTTGCTTATAATTGAAGTTATTTATCTAATTTAGTATTTTCCACAAGAAATAAAGGTAAATTTTTTTTGAAGATTATGCTTGCTGAATTTTAATTCTTTAGTTTGTGAAAAACAAAGCATCACCCTTAGTGTGTGTCTACTGAAAAAATTGTGTAAAAAGTGTTTTCCTATAAATTTTACCCTAAAGGGTTGTTATAATGGATCCACAGCCTGAGATTAGTTAGATTAATGAATGAATTAGCTGATTAATAATTCAAAAAAATATTATTAAGTTACACTAAAGGCATATAGAAAGGACCCTCATAAAAATAAATGGCAGTGAATGCATTAACATAACAACCAAATCTGATTTTAACTAAAATACAAATATGTTGTTGCCTCATGCTTCAACTTTTTTTTTTCATTTTGAAAAGCGATTACAACCAATGATGCACAAATATGAGTTCTTTTTTTACTAACCTGGAAACCTTTCTTGATATTCTGAACAGAAACTGAGAACCCCTGCATTCCACTGCCATCATCAGATTCTGCACCATTACCATGGTCACTTCTGAATATGCTATCATGTGACAAACTTAGTCCAACAGGATATGGTGGTAAATGGGAATGTCTATTAATAGAAAATACTCCCAATTAATTTGTAATTTTAAATGAAACATTTTTTATAAAAAAAACTTAAACCTAAATTTAATCTTATATAAAGCTTAAATATATAAATATTAATAAATAAATTAAATTTACCCTAAGACAACAGCAGATGGAAGTCTCTTCCAACAATCAATCACTCTCTGGCTGAAAGTAAATTTTCACACATCTATCCTACAACCATCCTTTTTTCAATTTAAATTTATGTCCTCTTATATGTCATCCAAGGATGACAATTCTTCCCCAGTGAGTCTTGCACAGTCTCTCTGGGACTGAAATGATTAACAAGGCTCTCAACATGTTCATATTCCCTCATATCATGTTTGGGCAGAATTACAGACATTTTCAAAAAGATTCTATTTATCTGCGGTTGTTGGTTGTTGGGTTTTTTTTTTTTTTTTTTAGGAGCATTAGCAACTAAGGCCATATTGCTCCGGGGATATGCGGTGGTCATTCCCTGACCTTTCCGCATCCTCCGTATTTGGTGGTAGAAGCACACGCTTCTAATCAAGAAGCGTGTGCTACGCACTGCTGCTCCTGCCCACCTGGCTACAGAGGCGCCTTATTTATCTGCATTTCTTAGAGATCCTTTATGAATTTTGCCATGCTAATTTCAAATATAACCTTAGCTTTTTCATAGCAGGGTTGATTTGCCTCGAAATGAAAGAAAAAAAAAAAATACAATAATACCATATCAAATTTATTAATAATGTTTAACACCTATACAAAACTGATTAATCTTTGCTACAAGGAAACAAAAAGCTAAATAAAACCATATATCAAAAAGAAGTCTTCCTTGGGTTAATCAAAAAAAAATTTCCTTAAAAATATACATCTGAAGCTTTGTCTTTTGTGGTCAGTGTGATCATCCTAAACATAAAACCAGATATAGTCACCTATCAAAGCTTTGTCCCACTTTCCTTTCTGGAAATAATGTGATTAAGTAAGCTATGTGTCATCCTCTATTATCAGTGGAAAAGTGACCTCGCTCTCCATGCTCTTCACTAACATTATCCAGATTTTAGTCTGAATAAAATTGAGGTGAGAGTGCCAGTAATGGAGCTTAAGTGACATTCTGCATTCCATTTTATTATAATTTTTCATCAACTTGTCAACTAGTTTTTTGCAATTTTTACTATTAAATGTTACTAAGAAAGCCATTAACTACAAGGAAAAAGAACTGCCGTAGATTTTGCTCAGCATCAAGAAAGTAAGACAGCTTTCAACTTTTACTTGAGCTATCTATGAAAAGATGCTGCTCTTCTGGATTGTGACTAATACCAATTTCATCAAAAGATCAATCAAATCAAAGCAAAACAATAGCATAGGGATTATGCAATAGTGTAAAAATGTGCACAAGCAACATTTCTTTTTCTGTATGCATAGTCTTGCAGGTGGAATTCAGCAGATTCCACCTTTTAAATGGGATCTAAGGAGTTCTGCATCAGATCTGGTTAGACCAAGTCCCTCAGTTATCCAATTCTTGCTGATTATGGACGTGTGATGGTTTACTTGAACAGGCTTCTGAGGCATAATCTCAATTATTTTGTTCACCATATTAACTAACCAATTCTGGAGGTTCTTCTCTAGAAGGTGAATTGGCATATATTTATTATGTGGGACTGAAGCAAGAGAGAACGGTATGTTAGTATTAGCATTAGCATTAGTAGAGGCATTTGATGCAAGAAAGCAAGCTTATGCAGCATCAGCCAAAAAAAAAAAAAAAAAACCGACTTCCACTTCACCCCTCTGTTCGTTCAAAATACCTGTCCAGCTGAGCCTTAAACTTATTTAGGCTATCAACCTCCACTACAAGGGATGGAAGTCTGTTTCACCAACCAACCACCCGCTGGCTAAAGGCAAATTTCCGCACGTCTATCCTACATCTGTCTTTCCTCAATTTGAATTTATGCCCTCTCAGGTGATTATTCTGAGCTAGAGGAAGAATCCCATCAGCATTGAGCATGCTCAAACCATTCAAGGCTTTATACACCTCTATCAGATCACCTCGCTGGTGCCTAGTCTCCAGACACTGTAATTTGCAAAACTTAAGCCTTTCTTCGTAAGAGCACCCCTTTGTTCCATTCACTAATCTTGTTGCCCTTCTCTGTACTCGTTCCAACAGCTCTACATCCTTCTTGAAATGAGGCCTCCAGACCTGTATACAGTACTCTAGGTGTGGCCTAACCATTGCCTTATACAAGGGAATAATCACCTCCTTATCCCAATTAGTATTAGTAATGGCCACATGGTGCAAGAAAGCCTATGGCTTATGCTGCACCAGCCAAGAAAAAAAAAAAAAAAAAAAAAACGAATAAAACAATGATAAAAAAATAAATAAATAAATAAAAAATAATAATTAATAAAAGAAAAGGAAATTAAACCTATCATCCTATGCGCTTCCCTCACCCGAAGGTAATATCCAGATGACCTTTGAATTTCCCAAAACTGTCAGCCTCTACCACCCATGTAGGCAACTTATTCCAGTAATTTGTAACTCTCTGGCTAAAATAAAACTTCCTCCAGTTCAATCTAAACATTTCCCCCCCGTAACTTGAATTTATGTCCCCTAGTTCTAGCATCATTTATAATCTTGAAAATTTCGTCCTCATTTATTTTACTGATGCCTCTCAGAGCCTTAAACACCTCAATCAAATCTCCTCTAAGGTGTCTAGTTTCCAAACTCTGCAACCCACATATTCGCAGTCTTTCTTCATAAGGACGCCCTTTTGCCGATCTCACCAGGCGAGTTACCCATCTTTGCACCCTTTCAAGAAGCTCTTTGTCTTTCTTTAGGTGCGGTCTCTATACTTGAACACAGTATTCCAAGTGTGGCCTAACAAAAGCCTTATATAATGGGATTATCACGTCCCTATCTCTACTTGAAAAAGTTCGATAGATCATCAATAGGCCACCATGGGCCTTCCTTGCAACCTGTTTACAATGCTTAGAGAATTTCATGTCTGACCGTATCATAACACCCAAATCCCTTTCCTCCAGTACTGGGTTTAGTTGAACTCCACCAAGTGAATAAGTTTTTTTGGGATTACTGTTTCCCAGGTGTAATACCTTACACTTTGTTGGATTAAAGCATAGCTGCCATTTTTCTGACCATTCCTGAAGTCTATCTAGGTCTCTCTGAAGAAGCTCAGCTTGACAGTGATCATTAACTACTCTACCAATTTTAACATCATCTGCAAATTTAGACATCATGCCCTCTATCCATTCATCAATGTCGTTTATGAAAATTAAAAACAACAGTGGTCCTAATACTGATCCTTGGGGAATCCCACTTCTTACATCAACCCAATCTGGGGAATAGCCATTTATCACAACCCTCTGCCTCCTGCCCTAAAGCCATCTTGCTATCCATTTAAGGATTTTCCCAGTGATTCCAACCTGTTCCAGCTTATAAAGCAATCGCTCATGTGGGACTGAGTCAAAAGCTTTGCTGAAATCAAAATAAACAATGTCGAAATTATTCCCTAAATCCAGCTCTTGAGTGACCCTTTCAAAATAGCGAACCAGGTTTGTTAAACATGATTTTCCCTTTACAAAACCATGCTGGAGTATCCTTGAGAATTTCAATTCGATCCAAATGATCCTGAATTCCACCCTTGATCATTACCTCCATGATTTTCCCTACCACTGAAGTCAGACTGACAGGTCGATAATTTCCCACTTCACTCTTAGAGCCACCCTTATGTATGGGAGATACATTGGCACTTTTCCAATCCAAGGGAATCTCCCCAGATTCTAGTGATGCTCACATAATTAGCCTCAATGGTTCAATTCACTCACTTGCTGCCTCCCTTAAGATTATAGGGTGTATTCCATCAACTCCAGGAGCCTTACTGGCCTATAGGCTCGAAAGTTTTTTCATTAAATAATCTTGAAAAATTTCAATATCATTAATTACATATTTTTCAACTTCGCTCCCACAATTTCCCATTGCCACAAAAGGCTTTTCATTTGTAAATATCGATGCAAAATAACTGTTGAGTTCATCTGCAATGGCAGCTGGTGTATTTAATACTATTCCCTTTCCCTTACGTAAAGGTCCGATCTGGTTTGTCCTGCTCTTCTTGGAATTTATATATGTGAAGAATTCCTTATCCCCCCTCTTTGCTCTGTTTGCTAGTGATTTCTCATAAACTGCCTTTGCCTGTGTGGCTCTATTACAGATAATCTTGTAGCTGTTATAGGCTTCAGTACTTTTTATTGCTCTGTAACCTTTCCATGCCACCTTTTTCTGCTCAAGTAATGTGGCAACTTCACTATTCATCCAATTTGGAACCCTCCTTGTGGAGTATTTTTTTAATGGTAAATACACATTCAAGGCATCCGTGATTAATGTTTTAAAAGCATACCACAGTTCAATTGTATTCATTCTCTGTGCAATATCTACCCAGTTAATAGAGGCCATGGAGTACCTTATTAAGGCATCGTAATTTCCTTTCTGAAATTATACCCCCATTCCTTTGCCTTTTACTACTGCTACCTCTCTCTCTTCATCATCCACTGTAGAACTCCGTGATCACTTCTTGCTACTGGTTCCTCTACTGTCAGCCCTGTTATGTCATCTGATTCATGGGTGATGATGAGGTCTAGGATATTCTTTTCTCTAGTACTTTCCCTGACATGTTGATAAAAATAACAGTAGTCTAGTTGATTTAAAAATTTTGTTCCCCATGTTGAGTTTCCTTTCCATTAACTCCAATCAATTAGAGGCAAATTGAAATCACCCATAATAAGACACTGATGCTTACTTGCCCATTCCATTTGCATGTAGAGGCTTTCGTCATAATCTTCACAATCACCTGGTCTGTAGATTACTCCTACTCGCATTATACCTTTGTTTCCAACTATCTCACACCATACAGATTCTATACTAGCATGTGAAACATCTGAATCCAGGAAAGCTATCGTCGCACTCAGGCTGCTTCTGATAAGAAGCATTACCCCACCACCTCTTCTACCTACCCTATCCTTCCTAAATACATTATACAAGCCGTACTGAAACTCATCATCTCCAATTTACGGATGTCACCAATTCTCCGTAAGCCCTATTTATGTCCGCATTACTTGTTTTAACCAGCAGTTCGAATTCACTCATTTTATTGACGACGCTTCTAACATTACTATATAAACAATTAAGACTTACTGTGCTTGTAAATTTAACAACCCTAACACAACCCTTGAAGTTTTTTAGGCTCGCTTCCCTGGCATTAGCTACCCGCTCACTTGAAACGTTTCTGCCCCCAGAACATCTAGATAATATGTCCAGTTGGGGTAACAGATAAGAACTCTTGAGGTATATGCAAGGGTTACTTTGACCAATATTATCAGATAAATGCGTGTCAGTATTACCCACATCTCCCCTAACTAGCAGTTTCCCTGAACCTTTAAGGTATCCTCAATAATACTGGCAAAAACTTTTGCACCACCTCTGTTTAAGTGTATCCCATCTCTACAAAACAAATTCCTTCTACCTAGAAGTGTGAGCCATGCTGATAGAAATTTCCCCCCTAAAGCCTTGCAGAGTCCTTCAAGTCTTGAGTTAATCCACAAGGCTTTTATTGTATAATCCGTCCTATTGTGTCTGGGCAGACTTGCAGACACATAGACATTGTGGCCTAGCTCGCGGCATTTCCTCAGCATGGTCCTGTATTTTTCCAACAAATCGTCAGATCATGTACGTTTAATGTCATTAGTCCCCACATGAATAATAATATTCTCTTTACCCCCCCCCCCTTAAAATCTGACAATCTGTTGGTGACATCATTAATAGTTGCTCCCGGCAGACATACCCCGGTTCTACTCCACCTATCCTTATTACAAAAAATATTCCCCGTTTCCCTGACAATGGAGTCGCCTAATAAAATGTTGGGATACGTTGCAGCTTTCTGATGTAATGTAGTTTTTAAATTTTGTTATATCCACAATAGTAACAATTGTCATGCCAGTTTATGGATCCTCACCATATTCAAAGTATATCACAACTGGCACAAAACTATCCCTCTAATATTGACATGCAACTACCATAGAGACACAAGGTGCCCACAGCTTGTCTTTGTTACCCACAGGCTTTCAAAAACAGACCTCACATACAACTGCAAAACTTGGCACTTTAGCCTAATAATGGGCTTGGTTGGTTGGTTGGTTGAGTTTTTATTGGCGCATCAGCAACTAAGGCTATAATGCGCCAAAACCTTGTCATAAAAAGGTAAAATTTTCAGTGACCTAAGGAATTAGGTCACTAAGTCAGGGTATAAAAACAAGAATAAACTGTAAAAGACAAATATCAGTCAACAAGTAACAATAATAAATCTTATAATAATAAGATTTTTTAAATAAGAGTAAAAAGATTTACTGTTTTTAGGAAACTAAAAACAGCAGACACATGGTCATTGTCGGATAAAATCTGACTGAGTGTATACGACTCAGTCAGATGGATAAAAGCAGTAAAACGAGCATTTCTAAAATTGGTACAGTCACATAAAATATGTTAAACGGATAAAATGGTGTCGCAGTGCTCACACATAGGAGGGTCATCAGCCCTCACCTAATAATGGGCATAATCAATTATGGATTTCTGATAAATAGAAAGGTATAATTGGTGGCAAGGACTGATACTGTGTGGTAATAAGACAATGTAGAACTTCAGCTTTAGTTTTGATAACATCAGTTCCACTCACTATTTTTTCTTTTTTAAATTTTGAATTACATAATTGATTATTTTAATAATCAATTATGTAATTCAAATGAATCATATGATTATGAATCATAATTATGCCAATCCCTACTTGAGACACACAGAATATCCATAAATATAGCAGAATGAGTCTGGAAATAACCTTAATTTGGTAGCTATAGCAAACTGCAAAAAACTTACACAAACACAAACACTACATGTGCTTATATACCAGAGTATTTGCACTTATGAAATCATATAAATGTCAGAGAAACATTTAATTGCCACCAAAATACTGACATTAGAGAAAAACTGATGATACCACTGGATTCAGCACAAAATCTACATATAAAAATTTATTAAGCATAAACAAATTTTTTTTTTTTTTTTGTTACATGATGTTATATGGTATTGGCCATCAAAAATGTTTACATTTTGTATTTGAAAAAATCTTCAGAAAAAGCTAACAGATGCAATCCAAGATATACAGAATGTACAAAATGAAAATATGTGCTTCATTTTATGAAATAGGCATTAATAGCTGTCCTATCAAAATTGTGTATATATACCTTTCTTCTTTCTCATCTTCAGGTGATGTTTCCACAGATGACTCAGACTTTTTGGAGGAATGATGAATTTCTTCTGAACCATGTCTTCGAAGACGTTTTCTGATTATTTTTCGGACTGCACGAAATGGATGAAATCCTCTCCTTTTCTTATCTGTAAGTACAGTTATCACCAAAATACGAATGATAAATTAGCAATTAAATTTTGGAAGTAGTATTTATTAAGAGTAGCAAGCATTTATGCATAATTTTAAGTTATACCTAAGTTCTTTAACTCAAGAATGGGTGCACATATTCCCATCCTAAGTTCAGACACGTTTTACATCAAAGTGCTCCCATGCTCTGTTTTAAAATCAACAAATACAATTCAAAATTCTTTGAATGGGCAAAAGATTTGATATGAAATGTAATAGATACATATTTTTTGAAATAAAAGAAAACAACGAAGTTTCCATTTTCCTTTAGTTTGCCTTCCTCTGAATGAAGCTAGGTAGATATCTGATAATCGTCATCATCTGATCAGTGACAGCAATAGTCAAGCAGCAGAGACTCATAAGTTCACACTTTAGCACCTTTTTCATGTTTACTGATGAAATGAAATTGTTTGATAACAAAAATAATCCTTTTCCATTTTAACATGGACACCCATAGGCACAAATTAGAAAATTTTGAGTAAGAATATTAAAAGTAACCATACAGCCATAAAACTAAGGGATTACTGAAATGTAATCCCTTAGTTTTAAACCAGTAGTAACGACAGGGTGTCTCAAAAATATTGGTACAAACATTTAGGGGAGGTAGGTAACATCTAAAGGAATGTGAATCGCATAGGAACCCATAACTGGAAACATCACGGGAAAGAAGTAGCAGAGGCACAAGAAGCAGAAATTACACAAGACAGTAATTAGTGGCAAACATTTATTTGACATCAATGGAGTACGACGAGATGGATGCATTTCATGATGTTACAACAGATGCTCGAAGATTCCACCATGAGACGCGATGCATGCGTGACACCGACGCAGCATGGATTGGCGGACACGGTTGAACACACCTGGAGTTTCTTTGACAGTAGCAGCAGCGCAGACGAGTCTCGCCATGAGATCCATTTCCGTCTCCACAGGCGATTCATACATGATAGATTTGAGGGGCCCCCCACAGAAAGAAATTAAGGCTCGATAAATCAGGTGAGCGTGGGGGCCAGGCAACAGGTTCACCACAGCCAATCCATCGACGCCCAAAATGCCTGTTCAAATGGTCACGAACACACCTTCCATAATGGGCAGACGCCCCGTCATGTTGAAACCAATGTTGCGTCTCACATTTGCTGGAACGTCGTCAAGTAACCCTGGTAAAACTTGTTCAAGAAAGATCCAATATTTAGCGGAGTTCATGTGGGATGGTAACAGGTATGGGCTGACTAAGCAGTCACCGACCATACCTGCCCACACATTTATTGCGAAGTGATGTTGTGCCGCGTGGGGGAGCACACCGTGTGGGTTGTCGTGAGCTCACACATGAGCATTGTGCCGAGTGAAATAAGCCTCATTCATGACCAAAACATAGGCTGGAAAATTCAACTCTTGAACACTTTCTTGGAGAAACCACTGTGCAAAAGCCACATGTGCAGGATGATCTTGGAGGAGCAGTAACTGAACCCTTTGGAGATGAAAGGGGTGTAAGGAATCGTTGTGCCAGACACGCTGTACACTGCCACGAGACACTCCTAAGGCAGAGGCAACGGCACGTGTGCTGGTAGTAGGATTATTCTGGACGGTATTCAACACACTTTCTTCCATGGCGGGAGTTCGCATCGAACGTGGTCTGCCCACACTACTCCTGTTACCTCTAAATGACCCATAATCGCACAAATTTTGATGCACACGCGCAAACAAACGGTGGTCCGGTACATGTCTGTCTGGGAAGCATTCTCCATAAATTCGTTGAGTGGCTCGTCCATTACCCTCTGCTAATCCATAGCAGAGGATAATGGATGAGGTACGTGTCTGCCAGCTCATAGTTCGTATATCGATGCATGATCTTCGTACGGCGACTACTGCTGGAATGAGTAAACCAGAAATGTTCCCTCTCGCGAACTGATGAACAGCACCGTGTACCGACTTACGGTGATGTTTCTGATTATGGGTTCCTATGCGATTCACATTCCTTTAGATGTTACCTACCTCCCCTAAACGTTTGTACCAATATTTTTGAGACACCCTGTAGAAACCAAAGGTGGGAATGTGGTTTCTGAGAAATTCAAGTGACTTGCCTAGAGGAACATTACAAAATGTAAACAAGCACCTGTAATGGACTCCACATATTTTTTTATGACTCGGCCACAGAGGTCCCAGTTAATCTGCAACCCAGAAAATCCACCCCAAGATAAATGGAAGTCTACTGTACACGATCTATGATGTATAATGCATCACACAAAACAAGCCCTAGAAAAACTACACAGTACAGCAATTGGAAAAAGAGACTGATGTTATGAGACGAGTGCTGGTGCTGCTGTCTACTGGAAGTAAACATGAATTGAAAGAGTGATTGTTTCTCGAGCACCGCAGAAAAGGTCAAGAGAAATTACTGCCATTTCAGAACATAGTGGAAGCTGAATGACATGTCTCTCCTGTGTCTGTGTTGTGGAGGGACAATGGAACAAAGAGCAAACATCAAGTTTTGTGTTCGACCATGCAAAAGTGCCACAGAAATGTTTCAAATGATGAAGCAAGTGTATGGAGAGAATTGTCTGTCTCATGCACATGTATTTGAGTGGCATAAATGTTTTGTCCATGGAAGAGAATCACTGGAGAATGACGAACATCCAGGACTGGCAAAAATGGTTTGAATGCCCAGAGTTGATTGAAAAGGTGCGGGAAATCATTACCAATAACCAATATACAATGCTCAAAATTATTTCAGATGTGTGTGTGTTAATATGGAAACCGTTCAACAAATAATAACTC
The DNA here is from genome assembly GCF_048544385.1 of Mastigoproctus giganteus. Classification (NCBI taxonomy): domain Eukaryota; kingdom Metazoa; phylum Arthropoda; class Arachnida; order Uropygi; family Thelyphonidae; genus Mastigoproctus; species Mastigoproctus giganteus. The sequence goes on from NC_143575.1 coordinate 17,841,359, forward strand.
AGGATTTGAAGAAAATGAAGGTCTGTGCATGGTTTGTTCCATATTTGCCAATAACAGGTGTGAGTTGAACACTACAGAGAACTCACTGAGGCAGACGAAAGAAAGCCCAACTTCCTGAATTGACTTATTAGGGACAAGACATGGTGTTTCCTGCAACAAAGTGCAGAGTGGAAGTCAGCAAACTCTTCCAAAGCCAAAATAAATTTGTCAAAAAAGGTCAAACCATGCTCATTACTTTCTAAAAGGGCAAGAAAATTATGCACAAAGAGCTCATGAGCAATGGCCAAAGTTTTACTGCTACCCACTATCTGGATGTTTTGAAATATTTGTTGCAAAGAATCTGTTGTGTTTTTTCTTTTCTTTTTTTTTTTTTTTTGTTAGTTGGCGCATCAGCTTCTGTGGCCATAATGCACCTCTCAAAGTTTTTACATTTACTCTGATCCAAGCCTGAGGTGGGATTTGAACACGCGACCTTTGAGTTGCCAGGCAGGCACTTTACCCACATGGCTAGCCCAGTCGGCTAATTTGTTGTGTGCAACAGCAGCTGGTTCCTTTTGCAAGACAATGTACCAAGTCACAAGGTGCTCACTGTTCAGAAGTGCTTGGCTAACAAAAAAAAAAAAAAAAAAGTCTGCATACTGTTGCACCCACCATATTCACCAGAATTAGCCCCATGCAACTTCTTTTTGTTCCTGAAGCTCAAGGCACCACTGAAAGACTATTATTTTGATGACGTCAACACCATTCAAAGAGCCGTGACGAGAACATTGAACAGTATACCAGTCACAGCCTTCCACCAGTGGTAACACTTTGTAGACATTGCATGCAGTGTGTTACATGGGAGGAAGTTACTTTGAATAAACCAAGGTTAGTTTAATCATACATGGGATCATTTTTTTCTAGCATGTCTAATTTTCCAGTTGCCGCACTGTATAGGATACACTGCTTCAGTAGTTATGGATCTTTTTGAGTATGGGAACCCTTTTTAATGTTTCGCGACCTCCATATGATAGTAGTTGTACTTTTAGTATCCACTTATTGATAAAATAAATGATGACAAAAAAAAAAAAAACGATACTGTGAATTCAGTATTGCTTTTAAATGAATTTGTATTTTATTAATTTACATTGCATATTTTATTGGAACTAAATAAAAATCAAAAATAACAATACTTGGGGGTATGAGTGTGCTCACAGTTCCCTCTGAAATAACTTCACAATCTCACAGAAGTCTGCCAACCCACAGGCTGGGAACGATAGCACTATATGACTAAAAGTGCTTAGACACCCTACCACAAATACTATACTGTACCAAAGTTCCCCACATGTGCATATTAGCTCAAACATAATAATATAAATCATGTGGGTCTGCCTTTGCAGCAGCAGCATATTAGACCATACATAGTATGGGCTGCTGTGTTGAATTGACTGTAATAAAACTCATTACAAGTTAGCAAGGAAATGTATGCTATGTATGTTCCATGGATTGGAACTTGCACTTTCAGTGTTGGATAATGATTGGTTGTCATATCAATAACCACTTTGTGCATACAACTGCAACTCATTTGAACCTCCCACAATCCACTATAATGGATGTTATTCAAATATGGAAGGCCATAGGGTACCTCAATGAAAAGGCCTGGATGGTCTCATAAACTCACGAGATATGTTCAAAAATAAGCTAGTTTTCATCTCATACATGTAGTCTACAGGAAATAAAAGAAATTTTGCATCAGGCCACATCCTCAGTACCGAGAGGAGGTTTGGAAACCTATTTTTCGAAAGATGTAGACCTGTTGGAATAGATGCAGAGAAGAGCAACAAGTTTAGTGGAGCACACAAGGTGGTGGGGTACTCTTACCAAGAAAGGCTAGAGTTTTGGAGACTAGACACCTGCAAAGAGACCAGATTGAAGTGTCTAAGGCTCTAAATGGATTGCATAATCTAAATGCTAATGCTAGCTTTACTCTTTCTTGAACAACAACACACGTGAATACACACAAATTTGGATCGTAAAAAGGATAGTTACAGTATATACAAGAAAATTTATTATTAGCCAAAGACCCATTGATTGTTGTAACAATCTTCAGTCTGGTGCTGCAGAAGTAGGTAGTTTGAATAAATTTAAAGGAGGACTGGGAAAATTATTAAAAGTGATAAGACATTTTTTTTTTTTTTTTTTTGTTGATGTGCTGTATAAGCTTGCTTACTTCCTACTACTAATACTAAAACTGAAAAAACTAAGCTTTTACATAGTGATCACCATATTGCAACCCAGCCAAACTTTCTTCTGCTGACATACAGTATATATACATATTGCCTCAATACAATCTTCTATTAGTACAATCTTCTATCAGTATAATCTTCTATTAGTGACTTCATAATTTCTAAAACAACTTAAACAAATGAACCCACATAAGTGTGGTTGCCCCCATTAATTGATGTTATGCATTATCTTCAATATACCATATTCTGCTTATAGTTTGATTTCTTTTATTTTCTAGTATGTCTTCTCCATATGCTTCCTCTGGTACTAAGGCACCTGGGTATTGAAAACCACAAAAGTTTTTATCACTTCATAAGTAAATTATCTCTTTCCTTGCTAACTTGTAATGAGTTTTATTACAATCGACTCAACCTATTTTATCTCCAGTAAAGAAGTTATAAAGCATGTAAATACACGATTAAACTGCATTGTAGATAAAATATTTACTGATTAAAATAAAATCAGTGTTATGATCCCACATTTAAAATAATATATGAAAGCATAGATCATAACCATACACATAGCATACATTAATAAATACCAACATAGTATCAAAAAACCTATTAGTTACTTTATTTACTCTAACAAAACCTTACATATTCAGATATAAAAATTATTGTGAGCAGGTATGTGTACTGTCAACCATACTACATAAATATAATTCTACAGTACAACTTTAAAACATGGCAACCTTTGGACTAGATCAATCTATCAAATTTATTTTTTAGAATGACAGCCCTGTCAGCAGTCGTATTGCAAAACCCAGGGATAACAAATGTTTTTGCCCCTTTGTGACAGATCAAGTATTACCAAACAGTGGCATATCCAGAAAATTTTCACATACAAAAATCTTCTTGAAAGAAACATGCAGAAACAGCAATATATAGGCACACTATAGCCAGTGTAGCTTATGCACCATTAAACACCCAGACAGCAATATATATCTGTCTAATAGTCACAATAAATTAATTTCCTACATTAGCAGCGCATATGATATAAGAAAGTAAACTTATATAGCAAGATCCAAAAAAATAAAAAAAAAACCTTCCCATTTCACCCATCCATTCACTCCAAATGTTTGTCTAGTTCTGCCTTGAACTTATTTAAGTTGCTGACCTCCACTATAATAGATGGAAGTTTGTTCCAACTATCAACCACCTGCTGGGTAAAGGTGAATTTCCACACATCTATTCTATAATTGTCTTTCCTCAATTTGAATTTATGCCTCTTCAGGTGAGTAATCTGAGCAAAAGGAAGAATTCCATTAGCATTAAGCTTGCTCAATCCATTCAAGGCCTTATACACCACAATTAGATCACTTCACAGGTGTCTGGGTCTCCAGAAGCTGCAATTTGCAGAACTTAAGCCTTTCTTGGCAACACCAACCCTTTGTTCCACTCACCAATCTTGTTGCCCTTCTCCGTACTCATTCCAGCAGCGCTATATCTTTCCTAAAATGAGGCCTCAAGACCTGTATACAACAATACCCCACATAGCACTAATAATTGGTACCAAAACTATTCCATGTTATGTGAAACCGTGCTGATTGAGGTATAATTATAATGGGTTTTAATTGAATGCGTACCAGAAAAACAGTCTACAAACAAATTATAATAAATCTATAAACAATTTGCACTTGATAGCCAATTAAAAGGATTTGAAATTTAAAAAATATTGCAAAAATTTTATTAATGAAAAGGTAACATTGAGAGAGATGAGAAAAAAGTTTTATAAAAGTGGTTGTTTATTTAGGTATTTTAATAATGAAGTCTGGTGAAGCAGTCTCTTCTTTTTCTCGGCGTACAAGTCTTTGTAGCATCAAATCCCATCTTGTAAAATTTGCTGTATCTTGATACTACATTCAACATTCGGATCTCCATTCTTAATCGCCTTGCAGGCCATGTCAACCCCCAAAAAAAACTTTCTCCAGTTCTTCTGTTGAAAATTGTTTTTGTGGCACTTCAGTGTTATCCACTTCAGAATTGTTTTGCATATGCAGTTTGCTCGTCAATTTCAAGGAGAGTTGCATCATCTAAGTCATTTGCATGTGAGTCAGTGCAGTCACGTACATTGGCAATGTCCAATGTTTCTAATCCCAAGTCTTTTCCAACCTTCACAGTGTCTTCGGAAATCATCTGAACTTGCGATTCAAAACCAGTGAAATCATTTACCAAATGGGGCAAAACAAGCTGCCAAACAGAACGCATGTTGTTGGCAGTGATTTCTAGTCAAGATGCAGATATATTTTTGATCGTATTTAAAGGGGAAAAAATAAATTTTGAAATAAAAAGTTTGAAAAACTATCATGTCGTCTCGTCAGGATTGAATTAAGAATACAGAACACTGTTGCACATTGCAGCTGACTGCATGAAGGAGCTGTTATCACATGTGCATGGTAGACAATTGAGTTGGCACCGCTGCATATATGTATAGTACCTGTCTAAGCTATTGAATGAGTTTTAATATGTACAGTAAATTTGACTTAAACTTAATTGAAAACCCATGCTGTTTGAAGCCGTGCTAAGCGAGGAATTGCTGTACAATACTGAAGGTGTGGCCTGACTATTGCTTTATACACGGGGACAATCATCCCCTTATCCCTGCTAACAAAATTCCTGTATATTGACAAGACACCATGAGCTACTCTTTCACCATTTTGACACTGCTCAGAAAACTTCATATCTGAGTGCACAATTACACCAGGTTCTTTTTAATCTCCACTACCTTGAGTGTAGTACCACCCAGTTGATACATTATTCTGGGATTATTGCTACCCATATCCAGTACTTTGCATTTGTCAATGTTAAACTTCAGTTTCCACCTTTCAGCCCATCTGCTCAACTTTTCCAGATCCTGTTGCAGTAGCCTACTATCATTACTGTCATTAACAACCCTGCCAACCTTCGTATCATCTGCAAACTTGGACATTAAACCTGATATACCTTCATCAATATCACTGATAAATACACAAAACAACATAGGGCCCAGCACCGAACCCTGGGGGACTCCACTAATAACATTACTCCACAGAGAGCAGTGTCCATTTATTACTGCTCTCTGCCATCTCCCACTCAACCATCCCTTTATCCACTGCAGCAACTTGCCCTTAATACCATACCACTCCAATTTGTACAGTAGTCTTTCATGTGCAACAGTCTGAAAAGCTTTCCTGAAATTCAAGTACTGTATATGATATCGAAATTAATTTTTGCATCCAGTTCCTTTGTGACCACATCATAGTATCCAGTGAAATTGGTCAGACAAGACTTCCCCTTAACAAACCCATGCTGTATCTGAGCTATAACTGCAGTCTTGTCTATCTGATCCTGCATCGCTTCCTTAACCAGTGACTCCATTATTTTTTCTGAAACAGAAGTTAGACTAACAGGTCTGTAATTACCCATGTCACCCTTTGATCCCCTTTGTGAATTAGGGATGCATTTGCACTTCTCCAGTCCATGGGGATCTCCCCTGAGTCCAAGGAAGCTCTCATAATTATGGCTAAGGGTTTGCTTACTTTCTTTTCTGCCTCCTTTAATATAACTGGATAGATCCCATCCACCCCAGGTGCCTTTTTTATGTTTAATTTCAACAATTTCTCCTTCGCTTTGCTCTCAGTTATTACAAAATCACTTAGCTCCCTGTTAGAGTTTGATAAGCATCTGGCCATCTCCTCCTTGAATAACTCCTTATGTGAACGTAGATGCAAAATACTCATTTAGTCTGGCAGCTATCTGAGAATGATCATTCTGCAGTCAAATCATTGGTATCAAGTGGACCAATCTGATTCATCCCCTTCCTTTTAGTGTTTATACAAGTAAAGAAGTATTTTCTGTTTTTCTTTACATCCTTTGCCAAAGATTTCTTGTAATCTACCTTCGCCTGCCTAACTTGGCTTTGCAACTTGATTACAGACTTGCTCATATCTTCCGTAGGCGTCTGTGTCGCCTGATAATTTATATGCATCCCATGCATTTTTCTTCTCTGCCACAAGCCACATTAATTCATCTGATATCCATTTAGGCCTAGACTGTGAACAGTATTTTTTAGTTGGTATGAAAAGCCTAGTACCTTCCAAGATTAAGTCTCTGAAGGCCCCCATTTAGAATTCACCATTGGTAACATCATCAGTTGAGCCAACTGTATAGATCAGTTGATCTATACGGTCAGTTGAATCCCCTGAATGTAGTTATATCTTTAAGTAAATCCCACATCATTACACTATGATTACTGCCACCTAGTGGTTCCTTTATCTCATGAAGAATCACTGCTGATAATCAGATCAAGAGTATTACTCCCTTTGTTTGCCTCTTCAACATGTTGCTGTAGGAAACAATCATCCAATAAATCCACAAAAGCCTTGCTAATGTGTGAGTGACCAATCCACAAGTTCCAGTCATCATCTGGAAAGTTAAATACCCCATTATAAGACATTCTAATTTACTGGCCCACTCAATTTCTCTGCACAATTGCTCATTAGGTCTGTAAAACACACACACACACACACACACACACACACACACAGTGCTTATGTCACACCATACTGACTCAACGTTGCACTGTCCATCTATGTCAACTGGATGCACTTCCTTAGATTTTATGTTTCTTAACTAACAGCATAACCCCTCCTCCCTTCCTATTCTTTCTATACACATTGTACTCCCCAAATTCCAATTCTGCACTGTTAATATCCATGTGGCATCACGTCTGATATCCCAACAATACCACTTTTGATGTCTTGACCAACACTTTAAATTCAGCAAATTTATTTACTCTACTCCTAGCATTGGTGTACATGCAAGTATACATACACCTATTCTTACTCTTAGTTACCCTAATACAACCCATGTATTTACTTGTTCCATGATGACTCCCAGCAGTCCTTGAAATCCCCAGTATCTTGCTTTGCAGGCTGCTACTCATTTCAATAGAAGCAGTGAAAGAATCACTTTCACCTCTACCTGTAGCTACCGTTAATCTATTGGTCTGTGAATCCCCCTCCACAAGATAGCAGTTTTCCGACCCACCTAACACTGCCTCAATAGCATCAGCATATATTCTTGCACCTTTTCTATTTAAGTGTATCCCATCCCTGTAGAAACAATCTCTCCTATTAACAAGAGAGATTAATATTAAAATAAAAATTAACAACAAGCAGAATATTAGAGCAAATAAACTAATATACAAATAGATAATAATAAACAGAAATATACAATAAATGAAATACAAAAAGCAGCTGAAAATTGTAGAACTGATGCAAGAAAAAAAATTTTTAAATATTATTAAATACTATAAATTAGTTTGTGTGAAAATAAGATAAGATAAGAGAGAGGCAGACAGACAGAAAAAAGTAATTATGTTCCAAACTTACACTGATTCCTTGGCTGCATGCAAGATACCTAAATACAGTTATAAGGAATCTCCATTATATGCTATTGCTGTTCATTGTGATGATGTTAGAGCCTAGAACCCAGTAAGTAATACTACTTCTTAGTAAGCATGTTCCATACATGATAATGTATGTGTACGTTCACATAGGTTATATAAATCACAGAAAAAAGTATCTGCAGAAAAAATATCAGCAAAAAATTATCCAATTTTCTTTCTCTCCACTACAAGCTGAAAAACAGTACAGATCCTCTAATAAAATTTCAAGAAAATCTTTGAGAGCTGCGTTATAAACTTCTGAAAACTGGTTTTCAAACCTTGCATCGATGTAGTAATAGTAGTAGTGGCATGTGATGCAAGAAAGCAAGTGTATGAGATTATACAGCATCAGCCAAAAAAAAAAAAAAAAAATCATACCATTCCCTCCAAATGCCTGTCCAGTTCCTCCTTAAATTTATTTAACCTATCAACTTCCACAACGACAGATGGAAGTTTGTTCCAGCAATTAACCACCCGCTGGCTAAAGGCAAATTTCTGCACATCTATTCTACATCTGCTTTTCTTAATTTGAATTTATGCCTCCTTAGGTTTGTAATCTGAACAAGTGGAAGGATCCCATCAGAATTCAGCGTGCTCAACCCATTCAAGGCCTTATACACCTCAATCAGATCACCGCACGGGTGCCTAGTCTCCAGCCACTGCAATTTGCAGAACTTAAGCCTCTCTTAGTAAGAGGATCCCTTCAATCCCCTCTTGCCGACCGGGCTAGCTGAGTGGGTAAAGTACCTGCCCGGCAACCCAAAGGTCGCGGGTTCGATTCGCGGCTCGGGCTTGGATCAAAGTACTGCAAAAACCTTGGGAGGTGCAATATGGCCACAGAAGCCGATGCGCCAACAACTACCAAATCAAAAAAAAAAAAAAAAATCAATCCCCTCACCAATCTTGTTGCCCTTCTCTGTACATGCTCAAGCAAATATACATCCTTCCTAAAATTAGGCCTCCAGACCTGTACGCAGTACTCAAGGCGCAGCCTGACCATTGCCTTATACAGAGGGATAATCACCTCCTTTTCCCTGCTAGCAAAATTCCTATGTATCATTGACAAAACCCCATGACCTACAATGGCAGCCTGTCTGCATTGCTCAGAAAACTTCATATCTGACTGCACAATTACTCCCAGGTCTTTTTCATTTTCTACCACCTTAAGTGTAGTACCACACAGTTGGTACGTTTCTCTGGGGTTACTTCTACCCATATGCAGTACTTTGCATTTGTCAAGGTTAAATTTCAGTTGCCACTTCTTAGCCCATCTACCCAAATTATATAGATCCTGTTGCAGTAGCACACTGCCATTACTGTCATTAACAACCCTGCCAACCTTTGTATCATCTGCAAACTTCGACACTAAGCCTGATATACCTTCATCAATATCATTAATAAATATACAAAACAACAGAGGACCCAACATCGAACCCTGTGGGACTCCACTAATAACATTAGTCCATGAAGAGAAGCATCCATTAATTACCACCCTCTGTCTTCTCCCACTCAACCATCCTTTTATCCATTGTAGCAACTTACCCTTAATACCATTCTGCTCCAATTTGTACAATAGTCTTCCAGGTTTTTTACATCTCATATTGTGAATGCCTTCATAACGAGTTGCCCCGATATTGCACTACCTCCAATAAGCAATGCTTCCCCACTAAAGAAGACTAATGTTACTTATTCTCGCTGCGGATACCACCACCAGTGGGTGGTGGTATCCGCAGAGAATACACTAGTGAAGTGTTGCTGATTTGAGAATCTCTGATATTGAAGGTAGTTTAATATCAGGGCAACTCGTTGTGAAGGTATTCACAATATGAGATATAACAAAACCCATTTCACCTACTTCGGTGATTTACTATGAACTAAAATGATACTACGCACTAACTTGTTCGATTAGTAAATTTTCCGTAGTCAGAGGCTTTCAGCAGTGAAACCTTTTTAGTACAATGGTGCCTTGCAATGCGACAGTCTCGCAATTCGACAGTTGGATTTCGGGCCGTCGCAAATGCTACATGATATTGCACAATAGAATTCTTTGCTGGACTATGTAGCTGCGTTTAACGTTACTAAATAGCGCTAAATAGTGACGGTTGCTTCATACATTTTAACCAATGGTATTAAAGAGCGGGAGTAACATTTAACCAATGACAGATAAAGCGGGAATAGATCCTACAATCGTTCAGCTACGTTAGCCCCCCCTCAAAGATAGCTACAGGTATGCCATCAGTTCTTCCTCAGTTATGAGACAACATTATCTCGTTAATAATCGTAGTCTGAGTTCATGTTTGCTCGAGTTGTTTGTGCCAATTTATAATTCTGCATTTCTTATAAAGTAAAAAATTTTGTGCTTTGGCAGTTTGAGTGAAATTTGATAATGGGTCCAACGAGAAGTGAACAGCAGAATAATTTAGGAAAGAAACACACTTGGTTCAGCATAGAAAAGAAGAAAGAAATTATAGATAATGTGCAGAAAGGTAGAACAATTACAGATGTAGCTCAAGAGTATGGCATCCCTAGGTCAACCGTGGCAACCTTTTGGCAACAAAGAGACAAAATTATAGGTGCTAGGGTGTTCTCTGGGGCAATGAATATTTCTGACAGAAACAGATCTTTAATCAATGAAGAAATGGAAAAGCTGCTTCTTACCTGGATTAGAGAAAGACAGATGAAAGGAGATCCAGTAACTCAGGCAATGATCTGTGAGAAGGCTAGGTTAATTTTTGAAGAATTTCAGAAGAAAATTCCAGGACGTATCTCAGATCAAACTGATGAAATGAAGGCAAGTCGTGGATGGTTTCATAGATTCAAAGGTAGAACAGGTATCCATAGTGTTCTCAGACATGGGGAAGCAGCTAGTGCAGATAAAAAGGCTGCAGAAGAGTTCGTGAAAAAATTTGAAGATTTAATCATTAATTGCCGCAGCAAATTTTTAACGGGGATGAAACTGGGTTATTTTATTATTATTATTCATATGGTTCAAGGAAGCTTGAGACTTATGCTGCACCAGCCAAAAAAAAAAAAAAAAAATTCCCCGACTTACCGAGAGAGAGAGAGAGAGAGAGAGAGAGAGAGAGAGAGAGAGAGAGAGAGAGAGAGAGAGAGAGAGAGAGAGAGAGAGAGAGAGAGAGTCAGAAGTAGAAAGGAATCACCAAGAAAGAGAAGAATGATGATATCCAGCTCAGGACCCTGGGTTTGCCAAGCCCATACTCACCAGATGCGAGCCCCTGGGGTTATTTTGGAAGCGCTTACCAAATCGAACATACATCATGCAAGAAGAAGTGACGCTCCCAGGACATAAGCCTATGAAAGATAGGTTTACCTTGTTATTGGCAGCAAATGCAAGCAGAGACTTTAAAGTAAAGCCACTTCTCGTTTACCACTCTAAAAATCCTCGGTGCTTTGGGAAGAAAATCATCAGGTCCAAACTGCCAGTGAGGTAGAGTTCCAATTCAAAAACCTGGGTAGACCAGAAAGTCTTCAAAGACAGGATTTTTGAGGAGTTTGCCCTGAGCATAAAAAAATTCCTCGTTGACAACAATTTACCTTTGAAAGCACTGCTGATCCTTGACAATGCTAGTGCCCACCCCCAAGACTTGGTGAACATTCTTGAAATTGACTTTGATTTCATCAAAGTCCAGTTTTTGCCTCCAAACACCACATCACTGATTCAACCCATGGATCAAGAAGTAATTGCCTGTTTTAAAAAACTTTACACCAAGGCTTTGTTTTCACAGCTTTTTGACGTGACTCATTCTTCTGATAAGACACTGAAGGAATTCTGGAAGACTGAGTTCAGTTTTCTTCACGCCATTTCCTTTATTAAAACTGCCTGGGAGGGAGTGACACAGAGGACCCTTTGTGCATCATGGAAGAAACTCGTTCCTTCCTTTTTTCGGTATGACAACAGTGCAGTCCAAGCCGCTGAAGAATCAGAAGCAGCTGTGGCCATGCGAGAAATCATTTTGACGGCGGAGAACCTTGACATAGGAGAAGTTGATGAGGCTGATGTGGAAGAGCTTGTGGAGGATCACGATGACGAACCAACTGTGGAAGAACTCAAAACACTCAGCAAACAGGAAGCAAAAGAGAGAGAAAAGGAAATTTCATATGAAGAAGAAGAAGACAGGGAAAAAAAGGGAAGATGCCAACAGCTGCCATTAAAGAAATTTTATTCCATTGGGAGAAGGTGCAGTCTGCTTGTTTAAAATGGCACCCCAACACTGCTGTTGTAACTAGAATGACAGACTTGTTTAACAACACTACTATGCATCACTTCAAGGCTATTTTGAAAAAGAGGGAGAGACAGTCCACCCTTGATCAATTCCTCATCCCCATTCAAGCCAAGAGGAGAAGAGAAGGGGTAGAACAAGATAAATAAAACATCCTTCCAACAATGAAATGTATGTACTCATTATGTATTTTGTAATTTCGTTTGTTATATGGTAGAATATAGTAAAGTCAATAATATTGTGTATTTCTCTCCGACAACAAATTAATCAATTTGCCATAAACTTATATGGAAAATACTGACCCGCAATTTGACTCTAATTTGGCGACGGAATACAGTTGAATTGCGAGGCACCATTGTATAAACATTTTGATATAATGGAAGTGGCATATTGCAATTGTTTTCATCGATATCCATAACTGGATACACTGATGATTGTGACCAGTTCTGAATTACTTAGTGGATTGTTGCTCTGTCTTATTGTAATTGTGACCTTTTAAGTGGTGTCAAACCTTTTCATGTACAGGAGCCATATTCAAAGTTAGATTTGTTTTGCTGGCCGTACTGGGCGATTCAATAAAAAATAGTGATACACTTTTACACAGCCACCAAGGTCAAGTAGAAGGCATGCCATAATTTGAATCCCATAACATTTTGATAGCACCTCATATATACACACGCTTCTGGTTGGGCATGTGCATATTTGATACAAAACGTAGATAAAAAAACAGAATTCAAGACACCAACACGTGGCTTCATAACTTCAAACCTCTCACATATTCACCACAACAAGCCCCAGTCTTTTTAATTTGTTTATTTTCCCTTATTTTAGCACTGAGTGAAATAATTAACAAAATTTAAAATGCTGAATTAGTTCACTTTCTGTGTGGCCACATAAAAATTATTTGCGGGCCGTATCTGGCTCACAGACCATAAGTTTGGACACCACTGTTTTAAGGTAAGTTGAAACTCCAAAGGAGATCATTCTTCCAACTTGGTACTGAGTTTAATGAACAGAATGTTAAGCAATTAGAAATCCTCAGTTTAAAAATGTTTCCAATAGGTAGAGTAAAATATTTATAAACTCTGAAATAGTACTTAAAAACTATCTTTAACTTATGTACGTGTATCTTTTCATTTGTGTAATCAATGTTTCATACCCTTAAGATCATTTTCCCTTCTAAGAAGTTTTCCCTCGTAAGAAGTTCTAAACTTCCACTGCCTTGGAAAACTTCTTATCTGGGTTCTTCTGTACTTCCCAACATCCTTCTCATGCCATTAGGAGTACACATCCCACCAGCTCAGAAGCACTAATATAATTCTGAATACAATCCATATCTTTTATCTTTAAAATAAATATAACATTAATTTAAAACTAAAATTAAGTTATAAACACTTACCTGTTTTATGGGAGGTCACCGGGGATGCAACATCTCTGTCACAGTTTTCTGGGGTCATAGAATCTGACTGTCTGGCTGCTGCCGCCATAAGGACAGTTCACTATTTTAATGTTTCAAAGTTTCCAAAGGCTTGCATTCTAGATATACAAAAATATAAATATTAGATACACACAATCACATATTTCACCTGAAAATTTCCAGCCAAGAAATCCAACATCTTAATGGAAATTTTAATGCAAAATTTGAATCACACCATCATAACTACACATAAAATAATATGCATTTGAGACAAGAAAAATTTTTAAATATTCACAATAACAGTTTAAACTGGAAACATAAATACCAGAAATATTGTGACATTGTTTCACAAGTAACCCAGGATGGAATATATACCTACTGATATCTTTGATGAAGATCAAAGATATCCAGCCATTATCTGACTTATTGGTGATCGCACATTCAACGTTTTTTGGCATATATCTGGTGTTTATTCATTTCTGCTCAGCAATTACAGATAATTTTAAGATGCAGGGGTAACGAGGATTTGTGAGCAGTCAAAAATAAAATAACTGTGGTGGAAAAAATTAGTATTTGTGGGATTTGTAAATGGTTTTTCAATTGTATTACCTTATTTACATTAAAAACAAATATTTTATTATTGCAATTATATATAATATATAGTTGCAATAAGCATATATAAGGATTACATATATTTTAGTGATGGTGTGACTGTTATTAACCATGGATGCAAAAAATAATTTTGATATCACATGCTTGGATTTCAGGAAAGCTTTTGATAATGTTGCTGTTGTTGTTATTTGGTTTTTAGGAGCATTAGCAACTAAGGCCATATTGCTCTGGGAATATGCGGTGGTCATTCCCTGACCTTTCCGCATCCTCCGTATTTGGTGGTGACGGGCTCGATGATAATGTTGCACATGGATCACTGGAGCCCACAGGGTTTGGTGCTAGGCCCATTGTTATTTTGTGTATTTATCAATGATATCGATGAAGGTATATAAGACTTAATGTCCAAGTTTGCAGATGATACAAAGGTTGTTAATGACAGTAAAGACAGTATGCTACTGCAACAGGATCAAGAAAAGTTATGCAGATGAGCTGAGAAGAGTAACTGAAATCTATATGCAGTACTTCGCATTAATAAATGCAGAGTACTGCATATAGATATCAGTAACCCAAGAGAAATGTACCAACTGTGTGGTGCTACACTTAGGGAAGTGGAAAGTGAAAAAGACTGGGGGTATTTGTGCAGTCAAATATGAAGTTGAGCGGTGCAGATGGGCTGCCAGGGCAGGTCATAGAATCTTGTCAATGAGATATACAAATTTTGCTAGCAAGAACAGGGAGGTGATTATCCTGTTATAAAAGGCAATGGTCAGGCCACACCTAGAGTACTGCGTATAGGTCTGGAGGCCTCGTTTTAGGAAGTATGTAAAGTTGCTAGAACGAGAACAAAGAAGGGCAACAAGATTTGTGAGGGGAACAAAGGGGTGCTCTTACCAAGAAAGGCTTAAGTTCTGCAAATTGCAGCACCTGGAGAGTAGGCACCTGCAAGGTATCTGATTGAGGTGTATAAGGCCTTGAATGGGTTGAGCAAGCTGAATGCTGATGGGATTCTTCTGCTTTCTCAGATTATGAACCTGAGGAGGCATAGATTCAAATTGAGGAAACACAGTTATAGAATAGATGTGCGGAAGTTTACCTTTAGCCAGTGGGTAATTGATTGCTGGAACAGATTTCCATTTGTTGTTGTGAAAGTTGATAGCTTAAATGAATTTAAGGCTGAACTAGACAAACATTTGGATTGACTGGATGGGTGAAATGGGAACGTTTTTTTTTTAAGCTGTTGCTGTATAAGCTTGCTTTCTTGCATCATATGCCTCAACTAATGCTAATCCCACATGTGCACGTCCTGAAATATGGCACTTAGCATACTGGAAGTGACCACTCAGGTGCAAACCAATAACCAGGATTGAAGGTGCCATGCCCACACCACATGGAGAAATGCTGCCCCTCTGTGTTATCAGGCAATAATAGGTAGTGGATGACTCTCTTCAATCGGTGCAATACCACCACTTTGCTTACTGGAGGCTTGAACTGGTGGAACCCATGTTTATTCTCCAGAGGAAAGCTCCAGCAGTTCCCCCCCCCCCCACATCTCTTCCATCATGCAGTATGATTGATATCTTTTGAGGTTATGATGGACATCATGGAGCAATCCAGCCTTTCTTACATTTCGAGGGTGCAGCTCTAAAATGGTGTTTGCAGGTCAGCTGGCCGCTAGACAGTCCACTAGATCGAACCTGTTGGTAACTCTTTAGGAGGTTTCCGGATCAACTAGTATAATCTTACCAAAAATTTCATTACTACAAACAGCATATCCTCCCCACCTTTTCTTACTACTGAATACATCATGAATTATCAAACTAATAGAACAAACTTATCTGAAATAAGACCTAAACTCCCAAACACTTCCTCATTCATTTAACAAATATACGTGGTCTCAGTTCCAATCTCCTTGATGTCCATTTTCACTTACAGTCTGCCAACCCAGTGTACTTTTTCTGGCAGAATCCCAGTTATCAGTTGATTCAACCACTGCTCATCTCAGTTGTCTGAATTATTCGCTGTACGATTCCTTTCACTTCAAAGGTGGTACTTGTGCATATATCCATTCTGATATTCCCTGTCAAAGAATTAGTATTTTGGAATCTCCTCTTTTTGAACTTCTCCAGCTTAAAATCTCTCTGATACATTCTGTCAAATTCATCTGTTGCCTCTATCATTCTCCCAACTCCACTAATCACTAGGAACTCTTTGACAATTGACTTTCTCCAGTTAAACTTTCCTAACAATGAGGTAATTTTCCTTGGTGATTTTAATCTTCACAACTGCTGCAATTGATAAAGGAATGGTTGAGTGGGAGACTGCAGAGAGTGGTAATAAATGGACACTGCTCTATGTGGACTAATGTTATTAGTGGAGTCCCCCATGATTCGGTGCTGGATCCATTCTTGTTTTGTGTATTTATTAATGATATCAATGGAGGTATATCAGGCTTAATGTCCAAGTTTGCAGATGATACAAAGGTTGGCAGCGTTGTTAATGATAGTAAAGACAGTATGCTGCTGCAGCAGGATTTAGAAAAGTTGGGTAGATGTGCTGAGAAGTGGCAACTGAAGTTTAATATTGACAAATGCAAAGTACTGCATATGGGTAGCAGTAACCCAAGAGAAATGTACCAACTGTGTGGTACTACACTCAGGAAGGTGGAGAATGAAAAACATCTGGGGGTAATTGTGTAGTTGGATATGAAGTTCCCTGAGCAGTGCAGACTGGCTGCCAGAGCAGGTCACGGAGTTTTGTCAATGATATATAGCAGGAGTGGCCAACTTAATTTGTGATGCAATCTACTTTTTTCCTTCAAAATGTGCTGTGATCGACCATCTCAAAAATTTCATTGCACAAATCGAGGGATGACTGTATATTTAAAATTCGTCGTGATCGACTGGTAGATAGCGATTGCTTCGTTGGCCACCCCTAATATATAGGAATTTTGCAAGCAGAGACAAGAAGGTGATTATACCTTTGCATAAGGTAATGGTCAGGCCACACCTTGAGTACTGCTTACAGGTCTGGAGGCCTCATTTTAGGAAGGACGTAGAGTTGCTAGAACGAATACAGAAAAGGGAAACAAGATTGGTGAGAGGAACAAAGGGGTTCTCTTACCAGGAGAGACTTAAATTCTGTCAGTTGCAGCATCTGGAGACTAGGCACCTGCAAAGTGATCTGATTGAGGTGTACAAGGCCTTGAATGGTTTGAGCAGGCTCAATGCTGATGGGATACTTCCACTTGGTGAGATTAAGAACCTGAGGGAGCCTAGATTCAAATTGAGGAAAGATAGTTATAGAAAAGATGTGCTAAAGTTTGCCTTTAACCAGTGGGTAGCTGATTGCTGGAACAGACTTCCATCTGTTGCTGTGGAAGTTGATAGCTTAAATAAATTTAAGGCTGAACTAGACAAACATTTGGAGTGACTAGATGGAGGAAATGAAGTTTTTTTTTTTTTTTTTTTGGCTGATGCTCTATAAGCTTACTTTCTTGCATAATATGCCTCAACTAGATGGTTTCCGTTTTCTAGTCACATGGACTAATGACCTCACTCAGATTGTTCATTTACCAGAACACTAGACAATCCTAACCATGCAGCCAACACTTGATCTTATTCTCACAAACAACCCTTCTAAGTACATGTTTGAGATGAGTGGTCCTCTAGGCACTTCAGATCACAACTTGGTGATGGTCTCTTCTCCAATGGAGCCGTTCTGCCTCAGCCATTCCCAACCTCGTGTTTTTTCGCATTACAAGAATGAAAAATAGGATGATCTGCAAAATTTCTTTTCTTCTTTTCCTTGGTCAGATTACTGTTTCAAAACTTCTGATGTCAACATTTGCTCAGATTGTGTCAGTGAAATTATTTTTCTAGGAATGGAATCCTTTATTCCACACTCCACTTTAAAATCTCGTCCTTTACCTAAACTTTGGTTTTCCAATAAATGTGCTAAGGGAAGAGAAGAATGTTGCATATCGTAATTGGCTTGTTTCCAATTCTTCAGTTTCACTTTCTGCCTACACCAAAGCGCACAATAATTGTAAAGTAGTCATTAATCAGTCCAAACTAGATTTTGAACAGGCTAAGAGTAGAAAATTTGCTTCTTGTCCAAATGGTAGTCAAGCATTCTGGTCTCTTGCCAAAGCTATTAGCAACTTATGTCCATCTCTATTCCCACCTACATCAAAACCAGATGGTTCAAGTGCCAATTCAGCCAAAGATAAAGCTGACCTGCTAGCATCCTACTTTTCCTCCACCTCGTGTATTGGTGATCTTGGTAAACCACTTCCCACTATTCCCATTCCCAAACTCCGTTTAATGCCTCTTCTGTCAAAAGGATATCAGAAGGATTTTGAGCAATCTTGATGGTAAGAAAGCTCAAGTCCTGATAGCATTTCTCCAATTATTTTCAAATCTTGTGCTACTGAACTTCTATTCTGTGTCACCTTTTTTCACTTTCCTATTCCAATGCTGTTTTCCCTTCTGCTTGGAAATTTTCTCATATCCAGCCAGTTCCTAAAAAGGGTGATAATACCTCCCATCCAGTTATTGTCCCATTGCACTTACTTTTACTCTTTCTAAAATAATGGAAAAATCAATTAACTGCTAACTCAAACTATCTAGAAACCTTCCATCTGATCAAAGATTGCCAGTATGGATTCAGTCAGTGTCGATCCACTGGTGATATTCTGGCTTGTGTTACCCATCTATGGACAAATTCGATAGAAAAGTTTGATGATATTCAAGGGCTCTTCACATTTCAAAGAAATCTAATCATATTCGACATAAAGGTCTTCTAAATAGGCTCCCATCTTATGGATCTCCAACAGTTTTTTGTAATTGGGTATCCAGGTTTATTTCTGACTGCTCAGTGCAGGTGATGGTAGATAGCTCTCTGTCTTTAACTTTTCCACTAATTCTGGTGTTCCCCAAAATTCAGTTCTTTCTTCCACTCTTTTCCTCTTGTATATTAATGGTCCTATTCCATTGACCAGAAATCATATCCAGAATTCTGCCAATGACAGCACAATGCATTCCACCAGCCAGTTTGAGAATCCTTGCACGGCACAAACTTCAACTTCTCGAATATCCACTACCAATTCCTTAAATGCCAATCTCCATGTAATTCTCCAGTGGGGCAAAGATAACTTAGTTGATTTCAATCCTTCTAAAACTCATCCCTGTCTTATATCTTGCAAAAAGGATTCCTCTGCTCCAATACTTATCTTCGATGACACTGATTTCTAGACAAGATCATATATCTCTATTGGGGATTACCCTGACTTCTAATCTCTCTTGGCATAAACACATTACAAATATTGCTTCCTCTGCTTCTAAAAAACTGGATTTTCTCTTTTGCTTTTGGCTTTCTTTTCTTCCAAACAGCTGTTCACTGCCATACCATGGGCGCCTCCGTAGCCAGGTGGGCAGGAGCAGCAGTGCGTAGCATATGTTCCTTGATTAGACCAGGGTTGGAGCCCATGACCAACAAATACGGAGGATGCGGAAAGGTCAGGGAATGACCACCACATATCCCCGGAGCAATATGGCCTTAGTTGCTAATGCTCCTAAAAACCAAACAACAACAACAACAGCCATACCATGGAATATTGTTCCCACATCTGAGGTGGTATGCCAAGAACTCTCTTAGGCTTCTAGATTACATTTAAAAGAGGGCAGTTAGATTAATTAATGACCCATATCTAACAGAGTCTGTTCACTTTAGACATTCTACTACACTTTTCTAATGCTACTTCCATGTGCATTGATCTTCTGAATTAGCTTCTATAATTCCCACTTTCTCTTCCAAAGCAGTCCAAACATGTGCCACAACCAGTCAACGTCCGTTTAGTGTTCAACTTGAAACTCACAGAACCAACTTTTCTTCTTCCTCATGTATTCATTCACTTCCATTTTCTTTGACAACCTTCCTTCATACATATTTCCTGAAAATTACAATCTACAGAAATTCAAGTCTAACGTCAACAAGTAACTCCTTTCATCGTTTCAACCTTAAGCCCATGCATGGTACTAAGTACTATAGGTTCTAATACCTCTCATGTTTTGGTTTTTTATAAAAATAAAAAATAAAAAAAATTATATATATTAGATGGACAGTGCAATATTGAGTCAGTTTGGTGTGACATAAGCACTGGGAAAGAAAAAATGAGGGTAGGAGTCTGTTATAGGCCTAATGACTCTTATGAGTACAGTGAACAAGTACACAGAGAAAGAGTGGGCCAAAACTCGTGCACTAGCAAGACTTTCGTGGATTTATTGGATGATTGTTTACTACAGGAGCATGTTAAAGAGGCAACTAGAGGGAGTAACACTCTTCATCTGATGATCAGCAGTGATTATTCATGCATAAAGAATTTACAGATAAAGGAACCAGTAGGTGGCAGTGATCACAGTGTACTGATGTGGGATTTACATAAAGATGTAACTATCCTCAGGGGTAAAGGGAAGGGTTTTGCTTTAGTAAAGGTGACTACAGTGGTCTCAGTTTTTTTTTTATGTTCTATACAGAGTGACTAACTGATGATGTTACCAACAGCAAATTCTAAATGGGAAGAATACAAGGAAGTAATCTTGGAAGCTACTAGGCTTTTTGTTCCAACTAAGAAATACTGTTCTAGGTTTACTCCCAAATGGATGTCAGATGAACTAATGAGACTCGTAGCAGAGAAGAAAAATGCATGGGATGCATATAAATTATCAGGTGACACAGAAGCCTATGGTATATATAAGCTATTCCGTAATCAAGTCACAAAGGAGGCTAGGCAAGTGAAGGCAGATTATGAAAAATCTTTGGCAATGAATGCAAAGAAAAACAGCAAAGACTTCTTTACTTATATAAACTCTAAAAGGAAGGAGATGAATCAGATTGGTCCACTTGATATCAATGGTTTGACTGTAGATGATGAGGGGAATGCCAGAAGCTTATCAAACTCTAACACAGAGCTGAGTGATTTTGTGATAACTGAGAGCAAAGTGGAGGAGAAATTGTTGAAATTAAACATAAAGGCAGATGGGGTGGATGGGATCTATCCAATTATATTACAGGAGGCAGAAAAGGAAGTAAACAAGTCCTTAGCCATAATTATGAGAGCATCCTTGGACTTGGGGATACTCCCCATGGACTGGAGATGTGCAAATGTGTCTCCAATTCACAAAGGAGATTCAAAGGGTGACACAACTAATTACAGACCTGTTAGTTTTACTTCTGTTCCAGGGAAAATAATGTAGTCACTGGTTAAAGAAGCATTTCAGGATCATCTAGACAAGGCAGCAGTAATAATTCAGACACATTTTTATTATTATGTCTAAGGTGGCACCTAGACTTCTGTCTATCTCCACCTGATAAACTGAATTTGTTCAGAACGTCTGCGAAACAGACCTGTATGGCAGGCCTCTTCGCCACCAGGGAGCAGCTGGCACCAAAGCCACAGCATGAGTTGTTCAGGGGAAGTCTTGTCTGACCAATTTGATTGTATTAGTAATGGGCACATGGTGCAATATTTTTTTTTTTTTTCCTAGTGCAAGAAAGCCTATGGCTTTCTTGCACCAGGAAAAAAAAAAATAATAAATAAATAAATAAAACAATGATTAAAAAAAAAAACTAATAATTAATAAAAGAAAAGGAAATTAAACCTATATCATGCTATGCGTTTCCCTCACCCGTAGGTAACTATCCAGATGACCTTTGAATTTCCCCAAACTGTCAGCCTTTACCACTTATTCCAGTAATTTATAACTCGCTGGCTAAAATAAAACTTCCTGCAGTCCAATCTAAACATCAACCCCCCCCCCTAACTTGAATTTATGTCCCCTAGTTCTAGCATCATTTATAATCTTGAAAATTTCATCCTCATTCATTTTACTGATGCCTCTCAGAGCTTTAAACACCTCAATCAAATCTCTTCTAAGGTGTCTAGTTTCCAAACTCTGCAACCCACATATTTGAAGTCTTTCTTCATAAAGATGCCCTTCTGCCGATCTCACCAGGCGAGTTACCAGTCTTTGCACTCTTTCAAGAAGCTCGATGTCTTTCTTTAGGTGCGGTCTCCATACTAGAACATAGTATTCCAAGTGTGGTCTAAAAAAAGTCTTATATAATGGGATTATCACGTCCCTATCTCTACTTGCAAAAGTGCAATAGATCATCGATAGGACACCATGGGCCTTCCTTGCAACTTGTTTACAATGCTCAGAAAATTTCATGTCTGACCATATCGTTACACCCAAGTCCAGTTCCTTTGTGACCATGTCACAAAGGAACTGGATGCAAAAAATAATTTTGATATCATATATTTGGATTTCAGGAAAGCTTTTATACTGTTGCACATGGAAGACTACTGTACAAATTGGAGCAGTATGGCATTAAGGGCAAGTTGCTACAATGGATAAAAGGATATTTGAGTGAGAGAAGACAGTGGTAATCAGAGTAGTAATCAGGTAAAGAGTGGCTGCCAGAGTAGGTCATGGAGTCTTGTCAATAATATATAGCAATTTTGCTAACAGGGACAAGGAGGTGATTATCCTGTCATATAATGCAGTGGTCAGGCCACACCTTCAATACTGTGTACAGGTCTGGAGGCCTCATTTTAGGAAGGATATAGAGTTGCTAGAACGAGTACAGAGAAGGGCAGCAAGACTGGCGAGGGAAATAAAAGGGTGCTCTTACGAAGACAGACTTAAGTTCTGCAAATTGTAGTGTCTGGAGACTAAACACCTGCAAGGTGATCTGATTGAGGTGTACAAGGCCTTGAATGGATTGAGCAGGCTCAATGCTGATGGGATTCTTCCTCTTGCTGAGATTACAAGCGTGAGGGGGCATAAACTGAAATTGAGGAAAAACAGTTGTCGAATAGACGTGCAGAATTTTCCTTTAACCAGCGAGTAGTTGATTGCTGGAACAAACTTCCAACTTTTGCTGTGGAAGTTGATAGTTTAAATAAATTCAAGGCAGAACTAGACAAACATTTGGAATAAATGGATGGGCGGAATGGAAAGGGGTTTTTTTTTTTTTTTTTTTGGCCAATGCTGTATAAAGCTTGCTTTCTTGCATCATATGCCTCTACTAATGCTAATGCATATATTTATATATTTTTTTTTATATTATAATGGTTTATGGATCCAGGTATTTACAACACATGTATATGTTACAAACAAATTTGTACATTTGTATTTATGCATAATATGCATAAATACAAATATACAGATTATGCATATTTATGAATGTTATGATAAGAAAATATGAGAAAACAAAACAGGAAACAAAAGGAAATATTTATTATTTAACATCTAAATACTAATAATCAGTTCACAAAAACCACATTATTGACAATAATCACAGTTTAATAATATGAAAATCACTGATTTAAATTCACAAAAAAAAAAAAAAAAAAATTATACAAATTATAATCAAACATGCAAGTACTGTATTGTAATAATCTTATTCTTCTTTGCATGTATATCAATCACTTCAATTATTAAATTTTTCCGATAACTCATTCGGGCCCTTTAAACTTATCTTCATGCAATCTTGCAATATTACAGTACAGATGCATATATAATAAAAAGGTTATAAAATGTATTGTTTATAGGCTGTGACCAAACCATCTTGTTTGTAGTATACAAAGGAAGAATCAGCCACAAGAAAAGGGAATGTGAAAACCATAAAGCGATACTGCCGATGATTGAATTAGTTTAGTGGCTGCAGTAGACTCCCCTGAAATTAAAAAAATATTGTAATTATAAAGTGCCCACAGGACACTTCATAATTACAGTAGCATCTGTCAGGAACCAATTCAGGCAAACCTATTCACGGCCTGCAATCTTGTTTGTGATATACAAACAAAGAATTAGTTGCAAGTAGAACATTTGTGTGAAACACTATCAAGAGATGGTTTGTGTGAAAATAAAGGGAACCTGAAAACCATAAAACTAAAATGCAGACAACTGAAATAGTGGCTTTTAGTTACAATTTGCACAGCCAGAAATATTACCCATTTAATTATTTTGAAAATTTCGTGTCTTTTGAATTTTAGTGATTTATTTTCGCCATGCACCACCTAACAAGTACCACACACTTAGTTGATGTGATTTTTCGTGTTGTGTTTATTTGACAAATTTATTGAATTTGTGTTTTATAAAATAAAAATTACTATTTTTCACCAGGGGGAATTTTATTCCACCGGTGGTGAAACTCACCCTGAGTCACCCCCCTGGATTTAACACTGCCAGCAACCATAATTAAATATAGGCAAACAGTCACAAATAGACACTACCTATACACTTATCCAACCTATTTGTCTATATGTATTAATATAAGCAATTACAGAAGATATGTGAGATGCAGGGATGACAAGGATTTGTATATAGTTTTTAAATTTTATTTCTTATTTATATTATCAACAAATATTTTATTGTTTTCTTTTTATCATTACGGGAAAAAATATATAAATTAATATATTATTTATGGAATGTGCAATTAGTTTTGTGATGAATAAGTAAATTAAATGCAAAGCTTACTTGTATCAAGACACCTCTCAATCTGATGGTTTAACATATGAAGAAATTAAAAGAAAAGGGTAGTAACTACATGCAGTCTCTTCTAATAATTTGTCCAATCCTTCTATAAATTTATTCAAACTATCTACTTTCACAATGCCAAATGGAAGTCTCTTCCAAAGTCAGTTACTCTCTGGCTGAAAGCAAATTTTTTGCACATTATCCTATAACCATCCCCAATTTAAATTTATTTCTTGTCATCAGAGAAAGTAAGGATATCAACAGCATTTAGTTTACTCAATCCATTAAACAACTTGAAACTTCAATCATGTATCCTCATGGTGCCAAGTTTCCAAATTCTGCAATTTACAGAAATCAAGTCTTTCTTGGAAAGAGCACCCCTTTATATCCCTCACTAATTTTGTTGAGCTTCTCTGCACCTATTCCAACAGACCTATATTGTTCATAAAATGAGGCTTCCAAACTCACATGCAGTACTCAAGATGTGGCCTAAGCACAGCCTTAAACAATGTGATAATCACCTCTTTGTCCCTGCAAGCAAAATTCCTGTATCACTGACAGAACTCCATGAGCAGTCCTAGCAACCTGTCAACACTGCTCAGAGGACATCATGCTAGATTGTACCACTAGGTTTTTTTCCTTTTCCAGTAACTTGAGAGCATTACCACCCACTTTGTATGTTATTCTGAGATTACTTATACCCGAATGTAGCACCCTGCATTTATCAGTTAAACCTCAATTGCTATTTTTCAGCCTATTTGCCTAATTTATCCAGATTGGAGTAGATATCCTGATTATTATCATTAACAATCCTGTCCACCTTTTTATCACAACAAATTCAGATATTACACTTAATATGCTTTTAAAACTGTTAATAAATTTTGAAAACAGTAAGTGACCGAACACAAAACCTTAAGGCACTCCACCAATGTGAGTCCATGAAGAGCAGTGGCCGTTAATAACCACTGTCTCCTGCCACTCAACCACTGCTTTATCTATGACAATAACTTGGTCCCTAATGCCACACTGCTCCAATTTGTACAACTATTCATGTGGAATAGTTATCAAAAGCTTTACTGAAATCTAAGTATGCAATAGCAAAATTACTTTTGCATCCAGCTCTTTCGTGACTACCTCATAGCACCTAATGAGATTGATCACACAACATCAATCCTTTACAAATCCATGCTGTGACTACCATATAACTGTGTTCCTGTCAACAGGGGTCCTATATCACTTTTTTTAACCACCGACTCCATTATTTTCTCTGGCACAGAAGTCAAGCTTACAGGTCTGTAATTATATCATCCTTTTTGAATAGGAGAGACACTTGCATATCTCCAGTCTACAGGGAGCTCTCCTGAATCTAGGGACAGAATCAGTTCCAACCACGAGATAAAAGGGACTATAGCTCCCTCTTATGATCAAAATAATGTCAATTGTTTTGATGCTTCATGATGATTGCAGCTTAATGATTTCCTGGAATTACTGCTTTAGCCCTCCCTTTAGAAAATCCCCATTTAAGGATACTCTGGTTTGTTTATCTCTTTTGCTGCTTCATTTAATATAACTGGATTAATTTCACCAGCCCCAAGTACCTTATCTTCCATTCTTCTAACAATATCCTCACCTTCCTTTCAGTAATCATGAAATCATTGAACTCCCAGTTAAAATTAGGTACACTTCCAATAACCCCATCCCTTAAAACTTCATGTGTGAAGGTAGTTGCAAAATACTATTCAGCTATGTCAACAACCTATACAGGAGCATCACTGTCACATCACAATTGTTGCACTGATCTGTCAGAATTGATTAAACTATTCAAGAGTTTTTTGTGACAAATGTCCACTTTTCTCAAAACTTTAAATTAACATTTAAATTTTTAATCCATAATTATTACCTTTTGATTTTGGTTTCTTCATATGTTAAACCATTCAGATTGAGGGGAAAGTTTTTATACAAATAAATTAATGTTCCTGTAATTAATTAATTACAGTAATGTTGCACTTACAAAGCATAAAATAAATTCTTTAGTGTATAAGACATGTATAAATCTAGAAACAAGAACTGGTTATAATTACAACCAAACACAAAAATGCTTCACAGACAAGGCACTTGTTTTTCATTCAAGCCTAAAAACTTAAAATTCAAGTTTACAGTATACGCTTTGTTACAAGCATGAAGCTGGATGTGATACACCCCATCACATCAGCTGTAATTTTACTAGTATAAGAGATGCATCTCACCCGGCCACATTATTATCTTACTAGGATCGGATCACATCAATCTTGCAAGACAATCTGTTGTATGCCAGTTTGGTGCATGACAATTAGCTGTATGTTGCAATTCAGTGCATAACAGTTTAGTGTACAAAACAATTTGGTATATGAGAGAAAGTTCACTGTATGTGACAATTTGGTATATGACAATTGGTGACAAAACAATTTGGTGAGTATGACGATTCAGTGAATTCTTTAGGAGAATTCAGTGTATGGCAAAGCAAAACAGAAAATACAAGCTTTTAACATGCCACGCTGTAAATGGTGAATTTAGTCATGATACCATTCTTGATATTTCATATTTTTGATGGAGCTAACGATCCACCTTCATTTTTTATAGTTTCTCTGTTAATAAGTTTCTTCTGGTTTTAATTCTGAATTCCCAACCTGCTAGAAACATCTCAGGCTCTATCAGCCACAAAAGAAAAAAATAATAATAATAAAAAAATAAATGAATAAAATAATAATAATACATAAATAAAGCAGGTTGGTAACATTTTTTTTTTCTGTGCCAGTCAATGAACTTCTTTAATTACCCAACCCCCACAAATCCATATTGCTAGAACAGAGCAGGCTGCAGAGTTTTCCATAAAATAAAAAGGAACCTACCTTCATTAACTTCCCTTTCCTGTGGTTTCTGCGTAAATGAGTTTCTTCTGGCTTTGCAACTCTCAACCAGTCCATATTACTAAAAGAGCATGTGGCTTTAACAACTTTCACAGTGATAATCTTCATTTCTATTACTTTCACTTGGTTTCTGTGGCTGTAATTTTATTCTAGCTTGCAAACCCTCAACAAATTCATGCTCCTTGAAAAGCATAAGATTCAACTGAGTAGGTATGTTAAAAAAAATTAACAAATAATCTTACAAAATGGACAAAGTCATGCTGAAATAGACACATACTCACTTTCCAAACTGCCTATCAGCATGAATCCTTTTACAAAAAATAAATGGATAAAAATATTTTCTTTTCCTTTTTTTCTGCATTCCTCCTTTCTAAGTTGCCAAAATTTCTCTTGTTTCCTAAACCGTTTATTTCATTGATTTTGTTAATTTCTGATCTCTCTGTGACACATGAAATCGTCATACTCACCAAATTGTTGGAGCCACCAATTGTCACATACAGCGAAATGTCATTCACCACTTTCATGCACTGAATTTCCGCATACAGCACACACCAAACTGTTGTACAGCGAATTGTCTTGCAACAAACTGACATGAACCCTACTAAGATAAACTAGTCTTTTCCATTAAAAGAAGATGTAGCAGTTTTGACTGCTTTTTTTTTTGTGTGTGTGTGTGTATTATACTCGTATTAGTGAGCTTGGTGCCACTAAACACATTTAATTAAACATGACACTTTTATGCATACAAAAACACATTCAATATGTGATCCCTGTGTATGCATGCATCAAAATCCATCTGCAGACTTAACCGAAGATTATCATAACTGCAGCCATTGCTTCTGCAGCCACAGCAAGCAAGTATGGTGGCCATGGCAATCCAATCCTATGTCATCCAGGATATCAACTGGAAATAACCATATATTAAAATGTTCCTTCAAGAAATTAAGATTCACATTTGCCATGTGGTGTTCCTCCATCTTGTTAGAAAAATGTTTCTTTCTTCACTCCCATGCCACAAAGAGCTGTAAAAAATATCTGTCCTAAAGGGGCTTCAGATAGCATTCTACATTAACCATGTCATTCAGAAGGAATAATAACAAAGATTCTATCCAATGAAACTGCACGCCACACCTTGCATTTCAGAATGCAAAGACAGTTATCCCCAGGACTCACATCTGGTGAGTATGGGCTTGGCACACCCACGGTCCTCAGCTGGATATCATCATTCTTCTCTTTCTTGGTGATTCCTTTCTACTTCTGACTCTTTTTTGCTCTCTCTCTTTCTCTCTCTCTCTCTCTCTCAGGGTAACTCGGAAATTTTGTTTCGGGTGGTGCAGCATAAGCCTCAGGCTTCCTTGCACCATATGGCTAATAATAATAATAAACTCTATGATGCGTGGGCATTTTCATTGCCCCATATACACATATTTTGTTTATTTACATGTCTGTTAAAGTTGAAGTGTGCTTTATTCGATGAATAATTGTTACAATGTTTTCCTGACATTGATGAAAAGAATCACAGGGTGAACTTCTTTTCTTTATCAACGTTGGTCAGGGACTGTGCCCACAGATCAAGACTTAAAACTTAGCCTCGAAACTGACTTTTCTACAACCAAATTAACTTTAGACTGTCACAAAACCATTGGATAAAACTTGATAAAAACTTTTCACACAAAAAAACATTCTGTTGAATATTCTACTCCATCTTGCTGCAAATGTTCCCACTAATGTGCAACTGGAAATAACCATATAGCTAATAAGAGAACGGACCTGTCATGAGAGAAAAAATAAAGAAATGAAGGCATTCAAAACTTTTACATCTGTTCTTGAGGACTCTATATGTGTTTAATACTTGATACTTCAGAGGTTGTACTCTGAACATTTTATTATAACATATTATTTTTTTGGATATCTCCACAGCCTACGACAACGTCTCAATTCCAGCGCTCATTGCGATTTTACTGAATTATTTTAATGTAAGAGGAAATTTGTTAACTATAATAAGCAGCCTGCTAGAACACAGAAAACTTATTGTTAAGCACCAAACGCTACAATCTTGCTTTACCATCTCGCGAGGAGTGCCACGGGGGGGGGGGGGGGGAGTTCTTTCGGCTACCCTCTTCGCGGCCGCCCTGGAGCCGTTTCTTGCACGGTACTACAATTTTATAACATATGCTGACATTGTAAAATTCTTCATCACTTCCAAAGACCGTGAATCAGCAGAAGGTATTTGCCAGATGGCAAATAGCACAATCCAAGAATTTGAGAGCTACCTGGATTGCATCGGGCTCCGTATTAATGCACAGAAGTCTGTCCAAATGACCATAACTTACAAGCAGAATAAAAATGACATCTCGATCTCTGTGAACGGGTCTAGTGTGGAAAAAGTGCACTCTCACCTGGACCTGGGTCTTAAGTGGGATGACAGACTCACCTTTGCTCAACACTTCGCCCATATGAAGACAAAACTATTCGCTGCTTTATGGGCTACTAGACAGGAACTGGTAGGAATTAGGGATCCTCAGCTAGCAACCAAGTACATTTTAATGTGTGGCCTGCCAATTGCAATGTATGCCTCACAAATCTGGTCTTCAGCTCCAGATTCACATTATAAGTCCATCCTTGGGATCGAGTACTGGTTCTTGCGATGGCTTAACAGAGTTGCTGGCCACCCTTTTACTATCTCAAGGGCCATTCTCTACTCAAACTTTAACATTACACCCTGGATGCAGCGGACAATTAACAGGAATACACACTCTCACACAAATGCTAACAGGCAGAGTAGATGCTCCAGTCCTGGATAATATTCTAGTCAAACCACGTGCCACTGCTAGACGTTGCGGAGAAGTAAATAATCCACTGCGTCCAGTCCTGAACAGTCTTAGTAGCCTGCAAAGATTCTTCCCATCAAATACAGCAAAAGTATTTAACTCACTACACATAGATGCCGAAAAACTGTGTGAGGATGCAGCATACCGGAAAGAGATCTTCCAGAATTCCTACAGACTTACTGAAATATGATTCGGCTGCAAAGTACCAAAGCATTGTGAGTAAAAGTGAAACTTTCCGCTTTAAGAACAATAATAATTTGGTAAGCTGTTGACTGGAAAAATATACCTTCTGTAACAATTATGTAAATATGTAAGTTATATATTGAATTATTAGTGAATTGTAAATATATGATTTGTATAATGTATGTACAGAATCATTAATGTGTAAATACTGTATATATTAAACATAAAATGTGTATATAATATTTCGGGACGAGACTACGTGTTCAGTATATGTAACCCACTGCACGTAGTATCTCGTACCCTGATATGTACTTAGCACCCTCCTGGCACTTTGCTGTCCCAGGGTGGTTTCCTTATGAAAATAAACAGATAATAATAATAATATTTCTGATTTCCAAAAATAATATTATCAGAAACAAAAATTTAAAAAAACATTTTATTTGTTATTTCTGAACTAACAAAGCATTTTATTATCCTTTGTAGACATGTAAAGTCGGGCCTAAAACATGTCTTTCATTCAATGTTTTGTGGAGGTAAGTTTTCTTTAGACTAAGTAAAAACATTTAAAAAAATGCAAATATAAATAGGATTTTATTTAAGTAGCCAGGCTACAGAATTTTCATAATTAATCACTAATAACAGCAGTGACTAGAAAGGAAACAACTTCCATTATTGATATCATTCTTGTTTCAAAACACAAATGCTCACTATTTAGTACTCTACTATTCTTATAAAAGATATGCAATTACAGGAAGTTAGATGAAAGTTTCTTTCATGTAATGCCTTTTTCCTTAGAAAGAAAAAGCCATGTAAAGGCTTTACCAATACTTTCCCTACAGGAAGTTTACATTCTTGCATTAGATTTCAAATGGTCCTGAAGTGCTATAGTTGAATACTTGCAAAGAAAATATAAGTTCGTTCTCTCTCTCTCTCTCTCTGAGAGAGAGAGAGAGAGAGAGAGAGAGAATGCCACCATATGAGAGAGCTCAATGTGTTTAATTTTTGTAAATTATTTTTCACTTGTAGGACAAAAAACCCCATAGATATAATCCTAAAGTACATTGAAATTCTAATTGCA